>NC_091122.1:107154766-107457579 GCF_040183065.1 Periplaneta americana | reverse complement strand
AGTTTCAACAATGTTCGTCGTAGACTACGCTTTGAGGACAGTAATTCCTGTTGGAGAAGTCGTCCATGATTCTCGTTTGTGATGGCATTTCTTGGTCGTCCTGTTGTCCCCTTTCGTTGATATAAGACTGATCTGTGGACGGTCGGTCGCTATCGCAATGTACCACCGTCTGCATGTTGTCAAATTGCAATAAATAAAACCTACGTAATGTTTTCAATGTCTGTCTTTCTTCAGTAATCCGAGGAAAAATCCGAGGCACGACAGCCCATGAAGGACCATGACCGACCAACCAGCTGCTGGCCTCACGTCCACATGCCGAAGCTGATGAGGACGATCTTCCAACCAGAATGGAGGTATCGTATGATTAGCAGGATGATAATCCACCAGCAGTTATAGCTGGATTTCGTAACCGGATTTTGCTACCTATCGTAGCTCCCCAAGTGCACCAAGATGCTGGGTGGGCACCGGTCCCATACACTGGCCAAAATTTCATGACAATTTCTTTCCCCATGAGGACTCCATCCAGCGTTCATTCCGTAACGCGAGTCCTACGCAGGATGCCTTAGACCAGGAAGCCACGGCGCGGCGCGAGACCTTCTGTAATCTATTTCTGTGATTTTTCGTAATCTTATCATTATTTAAGCACCAGAGAGATAAAAATAATAATACATGCGTTTATAAGCGCTAATAGTTGAAATATGCATTAACCCCTTAAATATGCACTATAAAAATTTGACCTCTGTTTAAAAATAGGTTAACTTGATATGCATTTGTGCAATGGTAGCATATGATTTGCAGCTAAGGAATAAAATCTCAAAATATGTTACAATCCGCCCGCTAGTGATTACGTAACGTTTCTTCAGAAAGCCCAGTTCTATCTTTATTATTTCATATGTCTAATATCAGAAGTTTCATTCGCATTAAATTGTAAGGTTTTACTCTACGCTAATTAGGCCTATTTACGTGTAATTTTATTTCCAATTCAATATGATTAGTAACGTGGCGATTCTTATAGAACAGCTGAGAAACATAAAATAGTAAAAAGTATATAGCACAATTTTTTTCGAGTGTGAGGATTTCAAAATAAAACGACAATAACATAGGAACTCTTCCTAATATGTGATATGTATCGAAGCCTCCTATTACTTCAAGAACACGGCATTAATTCTCAATCTACGGCCTAACACATCGAGATCATGGAAACGTTTCATAAGGAATGACAGTTTTATTTACTTTTTATTTATATCTAAAATTAGAAGCTTAATGTGCATTAACTTTTATGATTTTCTTCTGTCCATATTATTGGCCTGTACTTTTATTTTCAGCATAATATGATTAATAACTTGGCAATTCTTACAGAACTTGTGTGATACCTAAATTCGGAAGGAGTTGTTTGTTGTTTATTCAACTATCTGAACATCACAAGTGATATGAAAAAGGCACCACGGATCACGTATGAGGCAACTAGGCCAGGGGATAATGGGGTGGAGTGACCAGTACCTTTCCCCCTCCATTGCATACATCGGCGACACTAGTCAGACTTCAGATCGGAAAAAAGTATTTAGTACAAATTTATTTTCAGAGTAATAATTTCGAAGTACTTTAATTTTCAATATAGTAAAGGCTAATAGAAACTCTTTCTACAATGCGATTTGTATTGAAGCCTCCATTTCCTTCAAGAAGGACATGGCATTAATTTTCAGTGCGTTGCATAATATACAGTGATCATGGAAACGTATCATCAGAAAGGTGAGTTCTATCTTTTTCATTTTATATATCTAAGGTCGGAAGTATTATTCGTAGAAAATTATAAGGTTTTATTCTATGCATATTACTTGGGCGTAATTACATTTGCTTCCAGCGTAATTTCATAAATAATGTGGCAATTCTTATAGAACTTATACTATATTTAATTTCGGAGGCAGAATTCAGTACAAATTTAATTTTTGTGTTAATATTTCAAAGCATTTTGACTTTCAGTACAACAAATGACAAAAATGTATAAACTATTCCTATAATGTGATTTGTAATGAAGCCTCCATTTACTTCAAAAAGGAGAAAGGCATGACTCCTCAGTCTACGGAAATAACTTAATATAATGATCTTGGAAACGTGTCAAACGAAAGGCCGGTTGCATCCTTTTTATTTTATATACCTAAGATTAGAAGATTAATTCACATTAAATTTTAACGTTTTATTCTCTGGATATTGTTTGAATGTACAGCATAATATGGTTAATAAGGCGATAAATCTTATAGAACTTATGCGATATTTAATTTCAGAAGGATTATATAATACAAATTTATTTTCAGAATAACTATAACATTATACTTCAATATTCAGTACATTATGGAACAATACTGTAGAAACCCTTCCTACAAAATCATTCCTAATAAAGCCTTTGGTTATTTCAAGAAAGGCATGGCAAGAATCCTCAGTCTGCAGCCTATCATATGGTTACCATAGAAACGTTTCATCATAAACGACAGTTCTATCCTTTTCATATCATGTTTCTAAGATTATTAGTTTCATTGGTATGAAGTTTTATTAAGTATGAAGGTTTATTCTATATATTTGCGAGTACTTTTATTTCCAGCATAATGACTAATAACGTGGCAATACTAAATAGAACATTTGCGATACTTAAATTCGGAATGAGAATACGAAGTACAAACATATCTTCAGTTTAAATATTTGAAAATGCTTTAGTTTTCAAAACAGCAAGGAACAATAATGTAGAACCTCTTCCTAAAATGTGTTTTTCAGTGAAATCTACAGTTACTTCAAGGAGAACATGGTTTGAATGCCCAGTTTGCAGACTAACACACAAATATCATGGAAACTTTTCATCAGAAAGGTCAGTTATATCTACCTTATTTGTATATATACTATTAGAAGTTTAATCAACATTGAATTGTAAGATACTACAGTATTTTATGTATACTGTCTGCGTGTACCTTTATTTTCAGCATAATATGATCAATAATGTGGCCATTTTTCCAGATTTTGTGCGATACTTAAATTCAGGAGGAATGTTTAGCACATTTTTTTGCCAGTGTAAGTATTTCAAAGTACATTTCAATTTTCAATACAGTATGGGACAATAACGTAGAAACTCTTTCTACAATATGATTTGCAGTGAAGCCTTCATTTACTACAAAATGGACATGGCATGTATCTGCAGAATAACATATGGATATCATAGAAATGTTTCATCAAAACAGTTTAGTTCTATTTTTTTTCTACATCTAAGATTAGAGGCTTAAATCATATTAAATATTATAAGGTTATATCTTATGGATATAAATTGCGAGTATTTTTATTTTCAGCATAATATTATTAATAATATGACAAATATTATAGAACTTATGACATATTTAATATCCGAAAAAGTATTTACTGCAAATTTATTTCCAGTGTAAGCATTTAAAAAGACTTCAATTGTCAGTACAGTAAGTGACAATAACATACAAAATGTGTACATTTGGGAACAAAAACTGAGAGATCATAGGGTTGTTTCCGATCTCTGATAACGAATTTGAATGATATCATGTGCGTCAGGAATCACACGACAGCTGAACTGTGGCGCGAGTTGACAGACCAGTAGTGAGTGCATATTCATAGTCATACAGTGCACGGCGACTCACAGCAGAAATACCCAAGAAAATCTAGCCTTTTTGAAAGGGGTACATAACAACCCTTTCCGATGCTATGTACAGTCAAGTGAAAATAAAAGAAGACTGGTATAAACGAGGTTTCGTTATTTCCAAGAAAGGCATATTCTGTGTACTTAATAAGGTTGGTAAAGCTCGAATGGAATTTATTTGTATCATCTCGTGGGTTGCGAAGATTTGCGACGGGGGGGGGGGTAGATTTGCTGGTTTTTCCACTCTGGAATTAATTCCATTCGAGCTTTGCCTGTCTTATTAGGTACACACAAGATACCTTTCTTGCAGGTTCCTATGATTTTCACGTAACTGCACTTGGCATTGGAAAGGGTTGTTATGTACCCCTCCCAAAAAGGCTCGATTTTCTTGGGCATTGCTACTGTGATACTCCGTGCACTCTGATTATGAAATCACTCACTACTGGTCTACAACCTCTGGCAGCAATTCAGCTGTCGGTGTGATTCCTGACGCACATTACATTCAAATTCGTTATCAGAGATCGGAAACAACCCTATATTCCTACAATAAGATTATAATGAAGCCTCACGTTACTTTAAGGATGACATGGCATGAATCTTCAGTCTGCAGCGTTACATACAGTGATCATGAACTAGACTACTTCTCTCTCTTTTAAATTATATATCTAATATTAGAAGTTTAATTGTCGTTAAATTATAAAGTTTTATATTTTGCGTGTAAATTTGCTTCCAGCGTAATACGACTAATAATGTGGCAATTTTTTAAAACGTCATGAAATATTTAATTTCAGAAAGAGTACTTAGTGCAAATATATTTTTATTGTCATTACTTTATCATTATTACAATTGATATTATTATTATTATTATTATTATTATTATTATTATTATTATTATTAGTATTATTATTTTCTTATATGTTTATAATTAATATGTCTCACTTATTTTGACCTACTGTTCACATTTTATTATGCATTTTCCTTTCTTTCTATATGTTATAGGCCTATGTCTGATTTCCACTGATTTGTTTACATTATATTATGATTATCTACTTCAGTTTTGTATGTAAAATTGTAGTGTACCTATTTTACTTTGAAAATTTGTAGTCTTTTTGTATCGCAGTTTTACTCCTGGTTCAGTGTTAGAGAAGGCCAAATGGCTTTAACTCTGTCAGATTAAGTAAACCATTATTATTATTATTATTATTATTATTATTATTATTATTATTATTATTATTATTATTATTATTATTATTATTTGAAAACATTTTCATTTATTTTCTGTACAGTAAGCGACAGTAATTTTGAAAATCTTTCTACAATGTGATTTGTAACGAGGCCCCGCTTTACTTCAAGAAAGGCATGGTAGGATTTCTCAATATGCAGCGTAACATATACCTTTATGGAAACAATTAATCAGAAAGGCAAGTTATATACACTGTATGTATGTATTTTTTATTTTACATATCTAAGATTAGAAGTTTAATTCGTACAAATTATTAAATTTTTTCCTATGTTTATTACATGCGTGTCCTTTTGTTTCCAGCATAATATGGTAAATAATATGGCAATTCTTATAGAACTCATGCGATACCTAAATGCGGAAGGATTATTTGTTGCAAATATACAGGTTGTTTCCGAAGTGTTGTTACAAAATTTCAGGGATGATGGCGAAGGGCACATGTATCAATTTGAGATAAGGAACCATGGTTCGGAAATGACTGAGTCTAAAGTTATAAGCAAAAATAGTTGTGTGGAAATTGAATTGTAATTTCGCACCACGTGCCCTTCTTCCCTTAACGTTTGGAACAGTCGTGGAAAAATGATATGGGCCGGATGTCTCCTACATGTGTACTTGCCCGACACAATCTGTGAGTTTGTCTACTGTTCCCATCGGCTCAACCGTATTCGAAAATCAGGTCTGCTTATTCCGCTCTCGTATACTCCTCCATTTCACTAGGACCGATCGACTGGACACTGCAACTTGTACACATGCACTGCTGTCTACAGACGTGCATATCAGGACCGACCATGTCCGTTACACATTACGCTATCGGCATTGCTTTAGTGTACTTTCCTGTTCCTATCCCTCAGACAGCGCATTGAATGGAATACTGTAAGTAGACAACGTAAAAAACGTCAGATGAATACAGTATGTGTAAGATGTACAGATAAATACACATAAATAAGGTGTACAGGGGAATAAAATTATTTCATTTCCACACAACTATTTTTCCTTGTAACTTTCGACTCGGTCATTTCCGGACCAGGGTTCGTGATCTCAGATTGATACATGTGCCCTTCGCCATCATTCCTGAAATTTTGTAACACCACCTCTGAAACAATCTGTATATTCAAAGTAAGTATTCCAAAATACTTCAATTTTTAGTACAGTAAATAACAAAAATGTTCAAACTATTTCTACAACATGATTTGTAATAAAGCCTCGTGTTACTTCAAGAAACAAATACGTACTATGAATCTCTGGTCTATAGTGATATGGAATCGTTTCATCAGGAAGGCAAGTTCTTTCTTGTTTATTGTATATATCTAATAATATAAGTTTAATACGCATTGAATTTTTTTATTTCCAGCATCATATGATTAATAACGTGGCAATTCTTATAGAACTTGTGCAATTCTCAAATTCGTAATTGATTTTAACTTAGAGTATTGTTTAGGTTTTATGTTCTTGAAGAATAATTATTGATGAGGGCGCAAATAACAATATTTGCCAACGCGCTCTTTTTAAACCTCAATTTTCCCATCCAATCCTAATTGCTGAAGAAGTATTTAGTACAAATTTATTTTCAGTGTAAGCATTTTAGAATACTTTAATTATTATCAATATGGTAAGGGCCGATAATATAGAAACTCTTCCTACAATGTGATTTGTAATGAAAAGTCCTCTTGCTTCAAGAACGACATGAATCTACAGTTTGCTGCATAACTTATAATAATAATAATAATAATAATAATAATAATAATAATAATAATAATAATAATAATAATAATAATAATAATAATAATAATAATAATTTATTTTAACTGGCAGAGTTAAGGCCATTCGGCCTTCTCTTCCACTCAACCAGTGCGATACAAAAATACAAAATTACTATATTGCTAAGGAGCAAAACATAATTAATATAATACAATACAATACATAACAATTCTTTTACCTTCCCAACACTCCAATGAAATAATTATGTACTAATAATAACATTAATAATAATAATAATAATAATAATAATAATAATAATAATAATAATAATCATCATACCTAAATATAAATCATTAAACTCGATTATGATTATAATTATAACTTCAATTTGTCTGCGTCAGTAAGAAATTGTTTAGCTTTGTCTTGACAGTAGTTATTGTCTGGCAGCTCCTAATCTTCTGAGGTAGAGAATTCCATTCACGAGGGGACGGAGACAGTGATAGAGGATGAATAGTGGGATTTTCTATGGGGAGGAATTGCTAGGATTTGGCTCTCCTGTGACCTAGTGTTTAGATTGTGTGACCTGGTGCTTAGATTGTGTGATGTTGTGTGGTTTAGATATAGTGATCATCGAAAAGTTTTATCAGGAAGGACAGTCGTATTTTTTATTTTATATATCTTGTATTAGAAGTGTAAACCGCATTAAATTATTTTCTGCGTATTATTTGCCTGTTCTCTTATTTTCAGCACATTGTACGAGTAATTAATAATGTGGCAATTGTTATAGAAATTATGCGATATTTAATTTCGAAAGGATTACATAGTACAAAATTATTTTCATTCTAAACGTATCAAAATACTTCAATTTTCAGTAAAGCAAGGAACAACAAAATAGAAACTATACCTACAATCTGATTTTTAAAGAAGTGTCCGGCTACTTCAAGGAATTCATGGGAAATCTCCTCAATTAGCAGCCTAACATAAGGTGACCGTCGAAACATATCATTAGAATGGTCAGTTCTAGCTTTTCCATTTCTTATAATTAAGATTAAAAGCTTAATTCTCAATAAATAATAAGGGTTTTTTCCCATGCATATTCTTTAGTTTCCGGAATAATATCAACAATAATGTAGTAATTCTTATTGAACTTATTCAATATTTCATTTCGAAAGAATTATTTGCGTGTGTTTTTGTTCTCAGCATAATATGATTAATAATGTGGTAATTCTTGTAGAAATCATGCGATATCTGATTTAATTTTTGGAAGAATTATTTGCGTCTACTTTTATTTTCAGCATAATATGGTTCATAATGTAGTAATTCTTATATAACTTATGCCATATTTAATTTCGGAAGAATTATTTGTGTGCGCTTTTATTTCCAGCGTGATATGACTAATAATATGGTAATTTTATAGAATTTATGCGATATTTAATTTCGGAATAATTATTTACTTATGCTTTTTTTCCGGCGTAATATGATTATTAATGTGGTAATTTTTGTAGAACAGATGCAATATTTAATTTCGGAAGAATTATTTACGTGTGCTTTTATTTCAGGCGTAATATGATTATTAATGTGGAAATTTTGTACAACTTATGCAGTATTTAATTTCGGAAGAATGATTAACGTGTGCTATTATTTCCGGCGTAATATGATTATTTAAGTGTGCTTTTATTTCCGGGGTAATATGATTATTAATGTGGTAATTTTTGTAGAACAGATGCAATATTTAATTTCGGAAAAATTATTTACGTGTGCTTTTATTTCCTGCGTAATATGATTATTAATGTGGTAATTTTTGTAGAACATATGTCATATTTTATTTCTGAAGAATTATTTACGTGTGCTTTTATTTCCGGCGTAACATGATTATTAATGTGGTAATTATTGTAGAACTTATGCATTATTTAATTTCGGACGAATTATTTACGTGTGCTTCTACTTCCGGCGTAATATGATAATTATTGTGGTAATTTTTGTAGAACTTATGCAATATTTAATTTCGGAAGAATAATTTAGGTGTGCTTTTATTTCCGGCGATTTTCTTCTGTCCATATAATTTGCTGTACTTTTATTTTCAGCATAATATGATTAATAACTTCGCAATTCTTACAGAACTTGTACTTACTTAAATTCAGGAGTAATATTTAGTACAATTTTTTTTTCAGTGTAAGCATTTCAAAGTACATACAGAAACTCTTCAGACGTTATGATTTGTAATGAAGCATCCTTTTACTACAAGAAAGATAATATAGCATGCAGCATAACATAACATACAGATCATGGAAATGTTTCACCAGCAAATTCGGTTCTATCTTTTTCATCTTATATACATGTATCTAAAATTAGAAACTTAAAATGTATTAAATTATAAGGTTTTATCCTATTATTATTTGTGTGTACTTTTGTTTCCAGCATAATATGATTAATATGACAATTCTTATAGAACTTACGCGATATTTAATTTGGGAAAAAGTAGCTATTTACTGAGATATATTTCCAGTGTAAGCATTACAAAATACTTCAATTTTCAGTATAGTGAGTGACAATAATACAGAAAATCAGTAGAGTATGGGACAATGATGGAAAATTTCTTCCTATAATTTGATTGTAATGAAGCCTCGCGTTACTTGATGAAAGACATGGCATGAATCTTCAATCTGCAGCCATAATATATAGAGACCATGAAAACATTTCATACGGCAGACTATTTCTATCTCTTTGATGTTGTGTATTTAATATTAGAAGTTTAATCGCGTTAAGTAATAAGGTTTCATTCCATGCATATTATTTACGTGTACATTTTGTTCCAGCCTAATATGATTAATAATGTGGCATTTCTTTAAAAAACTCATGTGATATGTAATTTCTGTAGGAGTATTTAGTACAAATTTATTTCCAGTGTAAATATTTCAAAATAGTTTTATTTTCTGTACAGTAAGCGATTTAGAAAATCTTGCTACAATGTGACATGTAACGAGGCCCCGCTTTACTTCAAGAAAGGAATGGCAGGATTCCTTAATCTACATCATAACATATAGTGATTATGGAAACGCTTCATTACAAAGGCAAGTCCTATTTTTCATTTTACATATCTAAGTAGTGGAAACTACTCGAGAGATATTTGTGCATAGATAGGAAGTTGTGAAAGGCAGTGAGAGAATCATTATTAAAGAAATTCAAGTTCCTAGACTTAAATATCACGTCTAACGTGAACTAACTCACCATGTTAGGCAAGTAGAGCATTCCTTTATTTAAGGAGGCCTTGCCATTCATGGGACACAATAGGCTATCTTTATCTTTATCTTACATTTGTTTCGATCATAATATGATTAATAATTTGGCAATTTTTATAGAATGTCTTTGAAATTCTTATAGAACTTATGCAATATTTAATTTTTGAAGGATTATTTAGTGCAAATTAATTTTTAGAGTAACATTTCAAAATATTTCAAGTTTCAGTACATTAAGTGACGAAAATGTACAAACTACTCCTACAAGGTGATTTGTAATGAAGCCTCGAGTTACTTCAAGAAAGACATGGCATGAATCTCCAGTCTGCAGAGTAAATATATGGACCATGGAAACATTTCATCAGAAAACCTAGTTTTATATTTTATATTGTATATATGTAATATTAGAATTTTAGTTCGCTTTAAATTGTAAGGTTTTATTTTCTAATGTTATTTGCCTATACTTTTATTTTCAGTATAATATGATTAATAACTTGGTAATTCTTACAGAACTTGTGCGATGCCTAAATTCCAAAGGAAGTGGAGTTGTTTATTCAATTGCCTCAAGACATCAGAAGTGATACGAAGAAGGCACCACGTATAAGGCAACTAGGCAAGGGGATAATGGGGTGGAGTGGCCAGTACCTTTCCCCCTCCATTGCATACATCGGCGACACTAATCAGACTTCAGATCGGAAAAAAGTATTCAGTACAAATTTATTTTCAGTGTAAGAATTTCGAAGTACTTTAATTTTCAATATAGTAAAGGCTAATAGAAACTCTTCCTACAATGTGATGTGTATTGAAGCCTCCATTTACTTCAAGAAGGACATGACATGAATTTTCAGTCTGTTGCATAACATATAGTGATCATGGAAACGTTTCATCAGAAAGGTCAGTTCTATCTTTTTCTTTTTATATATCTAAGATCAAGTATTATTCGTATGAACTTATAAGGTTTTATTCTATACTTATTATTTGCGAGTAATTACATTTGCTTCTAGCGTAATATCAAAATTAATGTGGCAATTCTTATAGAACTATTGCGATATTTAATTTCGGAAGCAGAACTCGGTACAAATGTTTTTAATTTTTGTGATAATATTTCTAAGTACTTTGACTTTCAGTACAATAAGTGACAAGAATGTACAAACTGTTCCTACAATGTGATTTGTAATGAAGTCTCCATTTATTTCAAGAAGGAGAAAGACATGACTCCTCAGTCTACGGCATAACTGAATATAATGATCTTGGAAACGATTCAACCCAAAGGCCGGTTGCATCTTTTTATTTTATATACTTGCGATTAGAAACTTAATGCGCATTGAATTTTAAGGTTTTATTCTCTGCATATTGTCTGGGTATACAGTATAATATGGTTAATGACGTGACAATTTTTATAGAACTTATGCGATACTTAATTTCGGAAGGATTATATAGTACAAATTTATTTTCAGTATAACCATAACACTATACTTCAATATTGAGTACGGTATGGATATAAATTTATCAATCTTCCTCAACTTGGTGAGGTAGCCAAAGACAAAGAATGTTAAACAGTAACATTTAAAATGACATTAAAAATGTCTTACAAGAAATTTGTTTACAAGAAACTAAAATTTGCAGTAGATAATATTTCATATAATGAAAATTTATAAAAAAATACAGATAAAAAATAAAAATCTGTAAAACTGTAGAGACTCTTCCTACAATATCATATTTTATAATAAAGCCTTTGGTTACTTCAAGAAAGACATGGCAAGAATACCCAATCTGCAGCCTATCATATGGTTACCATGGAAACGTTTCATTATAAACAACAGTTCTATCCTTTTCATTTTATGTAGCTTATCTAAGATTATTAGTTTAATTCGTATGAAGTTATAAGGCTTTATTCTATGCATAATATTAGCGAGTACCTTCGTTTCCAGCATTAGGCCTGTATGATTAACAACGTGGCAATACTAAATAGAACCTTTGTGATACTTAAATTCGAATGATTATACAAAGTACAAATATATCTTCAGTTTAATTATTTGAAAATGCTTTAATTTTCAAAATAACAAGGAACAATAATGTAGAACCTCTTCCTAAATTGTGTTTTTCAGTGAAACCTCCGGTTACTTCAAGGAGAATATGGTTTGAATCCTCAGTCTGCAGTCGTAACACAGAAATATCATGGACACGTTTCATCAGAAAGGTCAGTTCTATCTACCTATTTTTATATATACTATTACAAGTTTAATTATAATTGAATTGTAAGATACTATTTTATGTATATGCCTGAGTGTACCTTTATTTTAAGCATAATATAATTAATAATGTTGCAATTCTTATATAAATTATGACACGCTTAAATTCGGAAAGAGTTTTCAGTAGTACAAATTTATGTTCAGTGTAAGAATTTCAAAATGCTTTAATTTTCAGTACCACATATAATGTGGCAATTTTTATAGAACCTATGCGATATTTAATTTCGGAAGCAGAATTCAGTACAAATTTAACTTTTGTGTTAATATTTCTAACTACTTTCACTTTCTGTACAATAAATGACAAAAATGTACAAACTATTCCTACAATGTGATTTGTAATGAAGCCTCCATTTACTTCAAGAAGGAGGAAGGCATGACTCATCAGTCTACGGCATAACAATATAATGACCATAATAATTCAGAATTAGTATTGCCATTCAACGAGGGAAAGCTATAAGTTTTATGGGGACTTTTACAGAATCTAAATCACTGGAAGAAATATTTTATTTCGTGTAGAGCTGTAGGCTGCTTTTCGCATCCTTCAGTTTTGTTGCTAATTTCTAGTTTGTCCCTTACTCAATTGTTTAATTTGAAATTAAATTTTATTTTGTATCAGACAGTTTACTATGTTTGTAGATAATATTGTCCTAAATTAAAGCATTAGGTAAAATTGATAAGGGACAATAAAGTAGAAACTCTTCCTACAATATGGTTTGTAATGAAGCGTCCGGTTATTTCAAGGAGGAGGATGGCTTTTAATTCTCTATGTCAGTTTGCAGCCAAGACAGTCATCTTCGAAACCTTTCATCAGAAAGGCCTGTTGCGTCTATTTAATTTTAAATCCAATATTACAAGTTTAATTCATATTAAATTATAAGTTGCTTTTTGTATGCATATTGATTTAGTGTCCTTTTTCCAGCAAAACAAGATTAATAACGTGGCAATCCTTACAGATTTTGTGCGATACTTAAATTCGGGAGGAATGTTTAGTACAATTTCTCTTCCAGTGCAAGCATTTCAAAGTACATTTCAATTTTCAATACAGTATGGGATAATTACGTAGAAACTCTTCCTACAATATCATTTGCAGTGAAGCCTCCATTTACTACAAGATGGACATGGCAAGAATCGTCATTCTGCAGCATAACATATGGAGATCATGGAAATGTTTCATCAAAACGGTCAGTTCTATCCTTTTGTCATTTTATACATCTAATATTAGAAGCTTAAATCGTATTAAATATTATAAGGTTTTATTCTATGCATATTATTTGCGAGTACTTTTGTTTTCAGCAGAGTATGATTAATAATATGGCAATTCTCATAGAACTTATGACATATTTTAATTTCAGAAAAAGTATTTACTGCAAATTTATTTCCAGTGTAAGCATTAAAAAATACTTCAATTTTCACTACAGTAAGTGACAATAACATAGGAAATCAGTACAGCAGGGAACAAAAATGCAGAGATTATTCCTACAATATGATTGTCATGAAGTCTCGCGTTAGGCCTACTTTAAGAACGACATGGTATGGATCTTCAGTCTGCAGCGTTACATACTATGATCATGAAAATGTTTCATCAGGTAGACCAGTTCTTTCTCTTTTAAGTTAATAATAATAACAATAATAATAATAATAATAATAATAATAATAATAATAATAGTAATAATAATAAATATATATAATATATAATAATAGTATATTATTATTATTATTATTATTATTATTATTATTATTATTATTATTATTATTATTATATTAGAAGTTTGATTCCCGTTAAATTATAAAGTTTGACATTTTACGCGCACATTAATTGCTTACAGCGTAATGCGACTAATAATGCGACAATTCTTAAAAAAGTAATGCGATATTTAATTTCGGAAAGAGTACTTAGTACAAATATATTTTCAGTGTCAATTTTTTAAAATACTTCTACTTATTTTCTGCACAGTAAGCGACGATAATTTAGAAAACTTTCCTACAATGTGATTTTGTAACGGAGCCCTGCTTTACTTGATGAAAGGCATGGCAGGATTCCTCAATCTGCAGCATAACATAATATGGAAACGCTTCATCACAAAGGCAAGTTCCTTTTTTCCTTTTTCATTTTACGTATCCAAATAGAAGCTTAATTCTTACTAAATTATAAAGTTCTTTTTCTATGTTTATTATATCGGTGTACTTTTGTTTCTAGCATAATATGGTTAATAATATGGCAATTCTTATGAAACTGATGCGATACCTAAATTCGCAAGGATTATGTGTACAATTTTTTTTCAGATTAAGTACTTCAAAATACTTCAATTTTTAGTACAGTAAGTAACAAAAATGTACGAACTAATTCTACAACATGATTTGTAATGAAGCGTCTCGTCACTTCAAGAAACAAATACATAATATGAATCTCTAGTCTCCAACCTTACATATAATGATATGGAAACGTTTCATCAGGAAGGCAAGTTCTTTCTTGTTTATTGTATATATCTAATAAAATAAGAATAATACGCATTAAATTATTTATTTCCAGCGATATATCATTAATAACGTGCCAATTCCTATACAACTTGTGCAATTCTTAAATTCGTAATCGGGTTTTAACTTACTTCATTGTTTAGGTTTTATGTTCTTAAGGAGTAATAGTTAAGAGCGCAAATAACCATAGTTGCCAACGCGCTCTTTTTAAACCTCATTTTTCACTCCAATCCTAATTGGGGAAGAAGTATTTAGTAGCCTACAAATTTATTTTCAGTGTAAGCATTTTAAAGCACTTCAATTATCAATATGGTAAGGGCCAAAAACGTAGAAACTCTTCCTACAATGTGATTTGTAATGAAAACTCCTCTTACTTCAAGAACGACATGAATACTCAGTTTGCAGCATAACTTAAACTTATCATCGAAAAGTTTCATCAGAAAGGAGAATTATATTCTTTTATTTTATATATCTTACACTAAAAGTGTAAACCGAATTAAATAATTTTCTGCGTATTATTTGCCTGTCCTCTTATTTTCAGCAATTTTATTATAATTAATAACGTGGCAATTCTTATAGAAATTTATTCGATATTTTATTTCGAAAGGATTATGTAGTGTATTTTATTTTCATTCTAACCATATCACATTATTTCGATTTTCAGTGTAGCAAGGAACAAAAACATAGAAGCACTTCCTACACTGTGATTTTTAAGGAAGTCTCCGGTTACTTCAAGAAATTCATGGCAAGTCTCCTCAAATAGCAGCCTAACATAAGGTGAACGTCGAAACGTTTCATCAGAAAGGTAAGTTATATCCATTTCATTTCATATGACTAATGTCAGAAGCTTAATTCGCATTAAATAATACGGTTTTATTCTATGCATATTCTTTGGTTGCATTTTTGTTTCCGGCATAATATGATTAATAATGTAGTAATTCTAGTAAAACATACACGATATTTAATTTCGGGAAAATTATTTGTGTGTGGTTTCATTTCGAGCATAATATGACTAATAATGCGGTAACTCTTACAGGACTTACGAGATATTTAATTTTGGGAAAATCATTTGCATTTGCTTTCAATCTACCATAATATCATTAATAATGTTGTAATACTTATAGCCATTATACAATAACTTATTGTAGAAGAATTATTTGCGTCAGCTTTCACTTCAAGCATAATATGATGAATAACGTACTAGGTCTAATTCTTACAGATATTATCACATATATAATTTCGGAAGAATTATTTGAGTGTGCTTTTATTTCCAGCTTAATATGATTATTAATGTGGCAATTCTTATTTAACTCATGCGATACCAGTATTTAATTTCGGAAGATTTGCTTGCGTGTGTTTTATTTCCAACATAATACGACGAATAATGTTGTAATTCTTATACTAATTATGCAACATTTAATTTCGGAAAAATTATTTCCGTGGTCTTTTATACAGAGCATTCTATGGTTATTAATGCGGTAATTCGTATTGAACTTATTCCATACCGGTATTTAATTTCGGAAGACTGACGTGCATGTGTTTTATTACCAACATAATACGACGAATACAGTAATTACGCCTTATTTAATATTGGGAGAATTATGTGCATGAGCTTCTATTTATAGCAAAGTATATGATTAATAATATGCTCATTCTTGTAGAACTTGTATGATTTTTAACTTCGAAAGAGTTATTTGCTTGTCTTTTTATTTCCATCATAATATTATTAATAACGTGAAAATTGTATAGAAGTTATGCGATATTTAATTTCGTAAGAATTATTTGCGTGTGTTTTTATTTCCTGCATAATATGATTAAAATGTTGTAATTCTTCTTGGACTACAGCTATAATTAACTTCGGAGAAATTATTTGTGCTTACTTTTATTTCCAGCAATATATAATTAATAATGAGATAGTTCGTATTTAACTCAAGCCATAATTAATTTCGAAAGAATTGTTCGCGTTTGGATTTATGACCAGCACAGTATGATTAATAACGTTGCTATTATTACAAAATTTATATGATATGTAATTTCGGAAAAATTATTTGCTTCTTCCCTTATTTCTTGCTAAATATGTTTAATAACCTGGAAATTTTTATACAATTGTTGCGATAATTAATTTCGGAAAAATTATTTGCGTGTGCCTTTAAATCCAGCACAGTGGTAACTCTTATAGAACATCTGCGACTTTCAGTTTCGGAACAGTTACCTGCGTTTAGTTTTATTTTCAGAATTGTGTGATTAAAATTGTTGATATTCTTATAGAACACATGCGATATTTTAATTTCGGAAAAATTATTTACATATGCTTTTTTTCAGCATAATATGACTAATGATGTGAAATTATTTACAGAAATAATGACGTATTTAATTCCGGAAAAAATTATTTCATTGTGCTTTTATTTCTAGCATAATATGATAATTAATGTGGTAATTCTTATTGAACATATGTTTTACCGGTATTTAATTTCGGTTCAATTGCTTGCGTGTGTTAGATTTCCATCACAATACGAGGAATAATATGATAACTCTTACAGCAATTAGGCCATATTTAATTTCGGAAGAATTATTTGCGTGTGCGTTTACTTCCAGCATAATATGTATATTAATATGGTAATTCTAATTTAACTTATGCGATAGCAGAATTTAATTCGGAAGACTTAATAGCATGTGTTTTATTTCCAACATAATACGTACAAATATGTGATAATTCTTTCAGTAATTATGTGAAATTCATTTCGAAAAAATTATTTCATTGT
This sequence comes from Periplaneta americana, assembly GCF_040183065.1. Taxonomy (NCBI): domain Eukaryota; kingdom Metazoa; phylum Arthropoda; class Insecta; order Blattodea; family Blattidae; genus Periplaneta; species Periplaneta americana. The sequence goes on along the minus strand of NC_091122.1, from coordinate 107,440,270 downwards.
GTATTTATTTCCAGCATAATATGATTATTAATTTGGTTATTATTTTTGATATTATGCCACAGCAGTATTTAATTTCGGAAGACTAACTTGCGTGACTATTTCCGACATAATATGTTCAATAATGTGATAATTCTTACAGTAATTACGAGAAATTCAATTTCGAAAGAATTCTTATACAACTTATGCGATATTTAAATTTTTTATAGTAACATTTCAAAATATTTCAAGTTTCAGTACATTATTTCCAGCATAATATGATTATTTATGTGGCAATTCATATTGAACTTATGCTATACCAGTATTTAATTTCGCAAGATTTGCTTGCATGTGTTTCATTTCCAACATAATACGACGAATAATGTTGTAATTCTTATAGTAATTATGCAATTTTTAATTTCGGAAGAATTATTTTTGTGGTTCTTTATTTAGAGCTTTATATGATAATTAATGCGGTAATTAATATTGAACTTATTCCACACCGGTATTTAATTTTGGAAGACTTACTTGCGTGTGTTTTATTACCAACATAATACGACGAATACAGAAATTATGCCATATTTAATATTGGGAGAACTATTTGCATCAGCTTCTATTTGTAGCAAAATATATGGTTAATAATCTGCTCATTCTTGTAGAGCTTGTATGATTTTTAGTTTGGAAAAAGTTATTTGCTTGTGCTTTCATTTCCAGCATAATATTATTAATAACGTGAAAATGTATAGAACTTATGCGATATTTAATTTCAGAAGAATTATTTGCGTTAGCTTTTATTTCCAGCATAATATGATTATTAATGTGGTAATAGTTACGGGATATATGCAATACTGGTATTTAGTTCCGGAAGACTGACTCTCGTTTTATATTTAAAATATACGATAAATGATTGTGTGATAATTCTTACAGTAATTATGTCATATTTAATTTCGGAGGAATTTTTTGAGTTGCCTTTTATTTCCAGCATAATATGATTATTAATGTGGCAATTCTTCATCAACTTATGCCGTACCCGTATTGAATTTCGAAATTGCGTGTGTTTTATTTCCAACTTAATAAGTCGACTGGTGTGATAATTAATACAGTAATTATTCCATTTTTAATTTCCGATGATATTTTGCGTGTGGTTTTATTTACAGCATAATATGAATATTCATGTGGTAACTCTTATTGAACTTATTCGATACCTGTATTAATTTCGTATGATTTGCTTCCGTGTGCTTTATTTCCAACATAATATGACAAATAAGTTGTAAATCTTACAACAATTATGGAATAATTAACTTCCGAAAAATTATTTTCTTGTGCTTTTATTTCGAGCATAATGTGATTAATAATGCGGTAATCCTTATTGAACTTATGCCATAGCGGTATTTAATTTGGGAAGACTTAGTTGCGTGTATTTTATTTCCAACATAATACTACGAATAATATGATAATTCTTACAGTAATTATGCCATATTTAATTTCGGAAAAATTATTTGCTTGTGCTGTTATTTTCACCATAATATGATAATTAATCTGGTGATTCTTATTGAACTTATGCCATACCGGTATTTAATTTCGGAAGACTTGCTTGCGTGTGTTTCATTTCCAATATAATACGACGAATAATGTTGTAATTCTTATAGTAATTATGCAATATTTAATTTCGGAAGAATTATTCTCGTGGTCTTTTATTTAGAGCATTATATGATTATTAATGCGGTACTTCTTACTCAACTTATTCCATACCGGTATTTAATTTCGGAAGACTTACTTGCGTGTATTTTATTACCAACATAATACGATGAATAATGTGATCATTCTTATAGTAGTTATGCCATATTTACTTTCTGAAGAATTATTTGGGTGTGCTTATATAACCAGCGTAATTTAATCTTTAATGTGATAATTCTTATTGAACATATGCCATACCGGTATTTAGTTCCGGAAGACTAACTGTAAGTTTCGTGTTTTTTATTTCAAACAAAATGGGATAATTAATGATGTGATAATTCTTACAGTAATTATGTCATATTTAATTTCGGAAGAATGATTTGCGTTACCTTTTATTTCCAGCATAATATGATTATTAATGTGGTAATTCTTATTCAACTTATATCCTACAAGTAGTGAATTTCGAACTTTCCTGTGTTTTATTTCCTTCTTACTACGTCGAATAGTATAATAATTAGTACAGTATTTATGCCATTTTTAATTTCCGATGAATTTTTGCTTGTGCTTTTATTTACAGCAAAATATGAATTTTCATGTGGTAATTCATATTGAACTTATTCGATACCGGTATTTAATTTCGGATGATTTGCTTCCGTGTGTTTTGTTTCCAACATAATGTGACGAAAAAGTTTATAATTCTTACAGCAATTGTGCCATATTTAATTTCGGAAAAATTATTTGCTTGTGCTCTTGTTTTCACCATAATATGCTAATTAATGTGGTAATTCTTATTGAACTTATGCCATACCGGTATTTAATTTCGGAAGATTTGCTTGCGTGTGTTTGTTTTCCAACATAATATGACGAATAATGTGATAACTCTTACAGTAATTAAGCCATATTTAATATTGGGAGTACTATTTGCATTAGCTTCTAGTTCTAGCAAAATCTGATTAATAATCTGCGTATCCTTGTAGAACATAAATGATTTTTAATATCGAAAGTGTTATTTCCGTGTCCTTTTATTTCCAGCATAATATTACTTATAACCACAAAATTGTATAGAATTTTTCCGATAAGTAATTTCGTAAGAATTATTTGTGTGTGCATTTACTTAAAGCAAAATATGATTAATAATTCGGTAATCCTTATTGATATTAAGCCACACCAGTATTTATTTTCGGAAGACTTTGTTGCGTGTGCTTTTATTTCCAGCATATTACTTATAACCTGAAAATTGAATAGAAGTTATGAGATATTAAATTTCGTAAGAATTATTTGCGTGTGCTTTTTATTTCCAGCATAATATGAAAAAAATGTGGTAGTTCTTATTGCTCTACGGCGACAATTAATTTCGGAAGTATTATTTGCGTGTGCCTTTACTTCCAGCACAGTAGTAATTCTTATAGTGCATCTGCGACTTTCAATTTCGGAAGAGTTACCTGCGTTTAGTTTTCTTTTCAGCATTGTTTGATTGAAATTGCAGAATTGTAGAGCACATGCAATATTTTAATTTCGGATCTATTATTTACGTGTGCTTTTTTCAGCATAATATGATGAATAATGTGGATTACTTACAGAAATAATGACGTATTTAATTCCGGAATTATATTTGAGTCTGCTTTTATTACTAGCATAATATGATTATTAAGGTGGTAATTCTTGTTGTACTTGTGCGATACAGGTATTTAATTTCGGAACACTTAATAGCGTGTGTATTATTTCTTACATAATACCACGAACAATGTGATAATTCCTATAGTACTCACGACATACTTGATTTCCGTAAGAGTTAATTGCGTGTACTTTTATTTGCAGCATAATATGAATATTAATGTGGTAATTCTTATTGAACTTATGCGATACCGGAATTTAATTGGGTAGACTTATTTGCATGTGTCTTATTTCCAAAATAATACCTCCAATAATGTCATAATTCTTTCAGTAATTATGTGAAATTCAATATCGAAGAATTATTTGAGTGTGCATTTATTTCCAGCATAATATGACTGTTAATTTGGTAATTGTTAATGATATTATGCCACATTAGAATTTAATTTGGGAAGACTAACTTACGTGTCTATTTCCAACATAATATGTTCATTAATGTGATAATATGAATTTTCGTTTCGTAATTGTTATTGAACTTATTCGATACCGTTATTTAATTTCGGATGATTTGCTTCGGTGTGTTTTATTTCCAAGATGATATGACCAATAAGTTTTAATTCTTACAGCAATTGTGCGCTATTTAATTTCGGAAAAATTATTTTCGTGTGTTTTTATTTCCAAAAAAATATGATTATTAATGCGGTAATCCTGATTGAACTTATGCCATAGCGGTAGTTTATTTCGGAAGACTTATTTGCGTGTGTTTTATTTCCCGCATAATACGTCCAATAATGTGATATTTCTTTCAGTAATTATGTGAAATTCAATTTCGAAGGAATTATTTTTGTGTACATTTATTTCCAGCATAATATGATTATTAATTTGGTAATTCTTATTGACATTATGCCATAGCAGTATTTAATTTCGGAACATTAACTTGCGTGTCTATTTACGACGTAATTTGTTCAATAATATGGTAATTATTACAGTAATTATCCTATGTGAAATTCAGTTTTGGAAGAATTGTTTGCGTGTGCATTTATTTCAAGCGAAATTTGATTATTAATTCGGAAATTCTTATTGATATCATGCCACACCAGTATTTATTTTCGCAAGACTTGCTTGCGTGTGTTTTATTTCCAATATGATGCGACGAATATTGATGTAATTCTTACAGTAATTGTGGCATATTTAATTTCGGAAATATTATTTACGTATACTCTTATTTCTAGCATAATACGGTTATTAATGTGATAATTGTTATTGAGTTAATGCCATACCGGTTTTTAATTTCGGAAGACTTGCTTGCGTGTGTTTCATTTCCAACATAATACGACGAATAATGTGATAATTCTTACAGTAATTAAGCCATATTTAATTTCGGAAGAATTATGTGCGTTTGCTTTTATTTCCAGCAAAATATGAATATGTATGTTGCAATTCTTCTTGAACTTATGCTATACCAGTATTTAATTTCGAAAGATTTGCTTGTGTGTGTTTCATTTCCAACATAATACGACGAATAATGTTGTAAGTCTTATAGTAATTATGCAATAATTAATTTTGGAAGAATTATTTTCGTGGTCTTTTATTTAGAGCACTATATGATTATCAATGCGGTAATTATTATTGAACTTATTATATACCGGTATTTAATTTCGGAAGACTTACTTGCTTGTGTTTTATTACCAACATAATACGACGAATAGGGTAAACATTGGTAATTTTCTTGGCATTGGTTATTTCGTGATACTTTATCTTTGCTCTGTTGCGAACTAATCAATGATGTTACGAGATCCAAATTTCCGCCAAGGGATTGCATATGTTGTCCAGTTTCCAGAAACATACAGCTAAGCTTTGTGTGACTATTGTAGTTGCTTCAGCGAGTTTTTGTGTTTGGAGAGAGCAAGTTAGCGTCGACTTCTCAGGGGTACAAATTTTGTGGATGTTTGTAATTACATTATAGGCGTATTACTAAAGGTAAGCATATGATATCTGGTACAAAGGTTTATTGTATCTTCATGAAATTTTAGGAAATGTTTTTGGAATTTTAGATACAGCTGTAGTCGCCATATAGGCTTAGATTTACTGATAGAAATCTTAGCTGTTTGAGGCGAAATTTTGTTGAGCATTAAGTGTTACATTTTATACTATTTTAAAAATTGTATTACAATAGGGATTTTAGAAAGCTGAAGACAAAATGTAATATCAAAAAAGAAAACGGAGACGCATGCGGTTCAGTGTAGCTACTGTTTGAGTTGTTATGATGCTAAGTGTCAATGATAAGTGCTAGATGACTTACTTGCAAGAATTGTGACAGAAGATGAAACATGGCTCCACCATTTTGGACCGGAAACAGAGGCAGACAATGGAGTGGCATCATGCAAATTCACCAAAGAAATAGAAATTCAAAAGTACGCCTTCGGCAGGAAACGTTATGGCTACTGTGTTTTTCGATTCAGAAGGACTCTTGCTCGTGGACATCATGCCACACGGAACCAACATTAATTCTGACGGGTATGTTGCAAATCTCAAGAAAAATTCTAGTTCGACTGAGTCGTGTTCGACGACATAGGGAGAAGCAGGATGTTCTGCCATTTCACGACAACGCACAGCAATATGTCAGTCACAAGACCACAGACCAGATCAGATAATTCGGATAGCCTTACAGTCCTGAACTGGCACCGTGCGATTACCATCTCTTTGGTAAACTGAAGGATTCCTTCGCGAAACGAAGTTAGAAGATGACTTCCTTGTGCACGTTGCTAAAGAGTGGCTCAGACGTGTTGGTCCAAACTTTTACCGTGCTGGTCTACAGGCCCTCGTTCCTAGGTTACGTAAGGCAGTTGAAAGGGACGGGGATTATGTGGAAAAGTGACATTTTGTTCCTTAAGGATGCATCTATATTCTGTGGAAATAGCAAAGCTGTAGGATAAAAATATAATATTTAAACAAACGTTATGCATTACTTTTGGAGTTACCCTAGTAATATAGGTAAAGTAAAGTCCGTAATAAAACTGTTCACCCTTTCAGGGCAAGAAGATCCGTTTTCAATTTCAATTTTTACTTTGATTTCATTCTTATTATGTGCTGATATGCATTTCTATGTTTTCTTGCTATGAATATTAGACGGAATTACTATGTTTGAAGTCTTGTAACAATAAATGAGAATTTAATTTGAATTTAATGAATTTTTCCACAATTCTTCTACCTCTCACGAAATTATCAATGCAATATCACGAAATTACCAAGGTTATCACGAAATAACCAACCTTTCAGCTTAAGTTGTAAAAGTGGTTTTTGGCACATATTCAAGAAAGTATCCAATCTTTTATGTCTCCAGATTTGTACAGCAAGTTATCGTCTTTCAGATGAAAAAATCGGAATAAGGATATATTTACACATTTGCATTTTAAATTAGTTTTCATGAAATTATCACGAAATTACCAATGTTTACCCTACAGTAAATATGCCATATTTAATATTGGGAGAACTGTTTGCAGGTGCCTCTATTTCTAGCAAAATATATGATTAATAATCTGCTCATTCTTGTAGAACTTGTATGATTTTTAATTTCGAAAGAGTTATTTGCGTGTGCTTTTATTTCCAGCACAATATTACTAATAACGTGAAAATAGTATAGAAGTTATGCCATATTTAATTTCGAAAGAATTGTTTGCGTTAGCTTTTATTTCCAGCATATTATGATTATTAATGTGGTAATTGTTATGGAAATTATGCCATACCGGTATTAAATTTCGGAACACTTATTTGCGTGTGATTTATTTCCATCTTAATACCAAGAATAATGTGATAATTCTTACAGTAATTATGCTATTTTTTTTATCTGAAAAATTATTTGGGTATGCTTTTATAACCAGCATAATTTAATTACCAATGTGATAATTCTTATTTAACATATGCCATACCAGTATTTAGATTCGGAAGACTAACTTTAGTGTGTTTTATTTCCAACAAAATACGATAAATAATAATGTAATAATTGTTACAGTAATTATGTCATATTTAATTTCGGAGGAATTATTTGCGTTGCATTTTATTTCCAGCATAATATGATTATAAATGTGCTAATTCTTATTCAACTTATGCCCTACCCGTATTGAATTTAGAAATTGCGTGTGTTTTATTTCCAACTTAAAAAGTAGAATAGTGGAATAATTAGTACAGTAATTATGCCATTTTTAATTTCCGATGATTTTTACGTGTCCTTTTATTTACACCATAATATGAATATTCAAGTGGTAACTCTTATTGAACTTATTCGATACCGGTATTTAATTTCGGATCATTTGCTTCCGTGTGTTTTATTTCCAGCATAATATGACGAATAAATTGTACTTCTTACAAATATTATGCAATATTTAACTTCGGAAAATTTATTTTCGTGTGCTTTTATTTCGACCACAATATGATTATTAATCCGGAAATCTTGATTGAACTTATGTCATAGCTGTATTTAATTTGGGAAGACTTAGTTGTGTGTGAGTATTTCCAACATAATACTACGAATAATATGTTAATTCTTACAGTAATTATGCCATATTTAATTTCGGAAAAATTATTTGCCTGTGCTGTTATACTCACCATAATGTGATAATTAATGTGGTAATTCTTATTGAACTTATGCCATACCGGTATTTAATTTCGGAAAACTTACTTGCGTGTGTCTCATTTCCAACATAATACGGCGAATATTGTGATAATTCTTACAGTAATTAAGCCATATTTAATTTCGGAAGAATTATTTCCGTGTGTCTCATTTCCAACATAATACGACGAATATTGTGATAATTCTTACAGTAATTAAGCCATATTTAATTTCGGAAGAATTATTTGCGTGTGTCTCATTTCAAACATAATACGACGAATATTGTGATAATTCTTACAGTAATTAAGCCATATTTAATTTCGGAACAATTATATGTGTGTGTCTCATTTCCAACATAATACGACGAATAATGTGATAATTCTTACAGTAATTAAGCCATATTTAATTTCGGAATAATTTTTTGCGTGTGCTTTTATTTCCAGCATAATATGAATATTAATGTGGCAATTCTTATTGAGGTATGCGGTACCAGTATTTAATTTCGGAAGATTTGCTTGCGTGTGTTTCATTTCCAACATAATACGGCGAATAATGTTGTAATTCTTATAGTAATTATGTAATATTCATTTCTGAAGAATTATTTTCGTTGTCTTTTATTTAGAGCATTATATGATTACTAATGCGGTAATTCCTATTCTACTTTTTCCATACCGGTATTTAGTTTCGGAAGTCTTACTTGCGTGTGTTTTATTACCAACATAATACGGTGAATAACGTGATCATTCTTACAGTATTATGCAATATTTAATTTCTGAAGAATTATATAGGTGTGCTTATGTAACCAGCATAATTTAATTATTAATGTGATAATTCTTATTGAACATATGCCATACCGGTATTTAGATCCGGAAGATTAAGTTTCGTGTGTTCTATTTCCAACAAAATACGATAAATAATGATGTGATAATTCTTATAGTAATTACGTCATATTTATTTTCGGAAGAATTCTTTGCGTTAAATTTTATTCCAGCATAATATGATTATTAATGTGGTAATTCTTATTCAACTTATGTCCTACCCGTATTGAATTTCGAACTTCCTGTGTTTCATTTCCAACTTAATACGAAGAATAGTATGATAATTAGTACAGTAATTATGCCATTTTTAATTTCTGATGAATTTTTGCGTGTGCTTTTATTTACAGCATAATATGAATTTTCATGTGGTAATTCTTATTGAACTTATTCGATACCGGTATTTAATTTCGGATGATTTGCTTCCGTGTGTTTTACTTCCAACATAATATGACTAATAAGTTGAAATTTTTACAGCAATTGTGCAATATTTAATTTCGGAAAAATTATTTTCGTGTGCTTTTATTTCGAGCATAATATGATTATTAATGCGGTAATCCTTATTGAAAATATGCCATAGCGGTATTTAATTTCGGAAGACTCAGTTGCGTGTGTTTTATTTCTAACATAATAAGACGAATAATATGATAATTCTTACAGTAATTATGCCATATTTAAATTCGGAAATACTATTTGCTAGTGCTTTTATTTTCACCATAATATGATAATTAATGTGGTAATTCCTATTGAACTTATGCCATACCGATATTTAATTTCGGAAGACTTGCTTGCGTGCGTTTGATTTCCAACATAATACGACGAATAATATGATAACTCTTACAGTAATTAAGCCATATTTAATATTGGGAGTACTGTTTGCATGAGCTTCTAGTTGTAGCAAAATCTGATTAATTATCTGCTCATCCTTGTAGAACATATATGATTTTTAATATCGAAAGTGTTATTTGCGTGTGCTTTTATTTCCAGCATAATATTACACAGAAACTGAAAATTGTATAGAAGTTATGCGATTTTAAATTTCGTAAGAATTATTTGCGTGTGCATTTATTTCAAGTAAATTATGATTATTAATTCGGTAATTCTTATTGATATTATGCCACACCTGTATTTATTTTCGCAAGACTTGCTTGCGTGTTTTATTTACAATATAATACGACGAATAATGATGTAATTATTACACTAATTATGGCATATTTAATTTCGGAAGAATTATTTTTGTTGTCTTTTATTTTGAGCATTATATGATAATTAATGCGGTAATTAATATTGAACTTATTCCATACCGGTATTTAATTTCGGAAGATTTGCTTGCGTGTGTTTCATTTCCAACATAATACGTCGAATAATGTGATAATTCTTACAGTAATTAAGCCGTATATAATTTCGGAAGAATTATTTGTGTGTGCTTTTATTTGCAGCATAATACGAATATTAATGTGGCAATTCTTATTGAACTCATGTCTTACTGGTATTTAATTTCGTAAGACGTACTTGCGTGTGTTTTTCTTCAAACATAATACGACGAATTATATGATAATGGTTACAGTAATTATCTCATATTTCATTTCGGAAAAATTATTTGCGTTAGCTTTTATTTCCAATATAATACGACTATTAATGTGGTAATTGTTATGGGATATATGCCATACTGGTATTCATTTTCGGAACACATATTTGCGTGTGATTTATTTCCATCTTAATAAGAAAAATGATGTGATAATTCTTCCAGTAGTTATGCCATATTGAAGTTCTGAAGAATTATTTGGGTGTGCTTTTATAACCAGAATAATTTATTTACTAATGTGATAAATCCTGTTGAACATATATTAAATACCGGTATTTAGTTCCGGAAGACTACCTTTAGTGTGTTTTATTTCCAACAAAATACGATAAATAATAATGTGATTATTGTTACAGTAATTATGTCATATTTTATTTCGGGAGAATTATTTGCTTTACATTTTATTTCTAGCATAATATGATAATTACTGTTGTAACTCTTATTCAATTTATGCCCTACCCTTACTGAATTTCGAACTTGCCTCTGCTTTATTTCCAACTTAATACGTCGAATAGTGTCGTAATTCATATTGAACTTATTCGATACCGTTATTTAATTTCGGATGACTTGCTTCCGTGTGTTTTATTTCCAAGATAATATCGCTCATTTGCGATAAGAGAGGCACAACTCAAAATTTTTCATTTTTGAGATTCTTACAAAAATTAGCTCCAAAAGTAGTATATTTTTATCGTGAATAACGACAAATACATGATTACATTTTTTTCCCCCAGATGGCAGATGTGTCTTTATTAAATTGTTTTTTAATCTAACAAAATCATTACAAGAACAAAGATTTAATTTTAGTTGTTAAGAAGCATTCAAACTGAAACCTTTAAATCTTTTCGCGAAGAGTGGCAGAATTTGTGTTGCGTCTTTTCATTGAATTTTTTTTTCAGCGGCAAGGAACTATTCTGCATTGTGTCATTATTTTAGATAAGTAACAAATACTTATTTAACTTCCCTTATCATCAATAAGCTTGCATTTAATATTGTGACAGTATTAAAACTATTTTATTTTATTAGTTATTTAATGTTATGTCCGTCTATTTGAAAAGTATACTAATGTTTTACCTTTATTTTTTAATAGGGTTCGTAATTTTTTGCACGGAAATGAGTCAATTACACTCCTATCTAATTCTAAAGCTGTCAGAACAAACATTTTTAGAAAATGATGTCTGGCAGCCGATTACTCAAACACAACTCGAAGGTTTGTTCAATAATATACCGCAAATTTTATGAAGATGAATAGTATTAATGCCTTGATTAAAAATTTAAAAGAAATAACAGTGTCCCTGTAAATGAAATAAGTTTAAAATATGTAACATGAATAATGATCTGCCCTGTTATTTGCAGAAAGTAAGCAGGCTAGTGTAAATGATGGTGATATGTTTTTAATTTAACGTTTTTGACTTGAAAAGAACTGATGTCACATCTTTCATTTGGCATGTGGGAGAAGCAGAAAGAGGTGTCAATGAAATAGTGTACTTAACTTCTTGGAAGAAAAATAAAAAATGTCGGCTGAAGACATAGACATAATTTTCTATACTGGTCATTGATCATTGATCATTGCTGAGGACTTCTGTTCTAAGGTTCATGATTCAACTGTACATGTTCACTGTATCCAAATTCCCAAATCTGAAATCCATTATCCATAAATTCTTGATAACTGGACACACTCAGGACGAAGATGATAGTGCCCTTTCAATGATCGAGAACGAAGTAAAATTCGTGTCCACATCATTTCGTCTCTATTGTTAAAGCTGCAAAGAAAACAGGACGGACCTACAAAACCAAGGAAATATCCCATAAGGTCTTTTTCAATATCAATAATCTAGGAACAAATTATAAGAACGCAAATTACTTCAGCAACACAAGGAACATCAACGAAGTAAAGGTTTTGACAGTGCATCAAAGTCATCCATTGTCATTTTTCTACAAAACATTCTTTTCGACGAAGAATTTCAAGAAGTGCAACTAAAAAAAATGTTCTTTAAGAAGTAAAACCAAAACCGACACTCCAGAATTGCCACAAGTTTATAATGAAAAAATAGGTATAAGTGAGAGGAAAAAGGCAGATTCACTAGATCAGATTAAACCGAATCACATTCCAAGCTTCTATAAAGAATTCTTTGAATCTCTGAAAGTGTAGAGAGGTGTTCTGAACTGTATTGAAAGTGTTGTGTTGTAGTTTATGTTTACTGGGCAATTTATTTCTAAAATAATTTTGTGTAAAGAATTTCAGATTTTGTATAATGCTTCCTCAATCTAGATTGTTGCTATTATATTATTTTTTCTAACATAATTCATAGTCTTTCAATTATACGGCTAATTATAATGTATAATTTTTATAAATAGTTATTACATTCGTTTATCAATACAACAACATCTTTGCTAAATTTAAATTTATTAATGAATGTCACAGAGCTTCCATATAATATTATTGTGTAATGACATGTCAATAAATTATTCCATTGCATTACATTATCAAAAATTACTTTTATACAAACATAATAATTGTGCAGTTATTGTACAATTGCAATAATTGTACAATTATTGTAAATATTTTCACTGTCATAACTAAAAACAGACATATATTTATTAAAAAGAAAGAACGACACAACTTAAAATAATTCCTGAAATTATTGGAATTAAATAATAATTACGGTACTATACGCTTCAACACTAGATATATAATTCATGTGCAAAATTGCATTCCGTTTGGAAAAAGCATGTGCCTACAATTTGATTTTTAAGAATACGAAAATTTTAAAATGCTTCTCCTGTAAAATTAAAACTTTTTAAGTTGTGTCACTCTTATCGCAAATGAGCGATATGACCATTAAGTTCTAATTCTTACAGCTATTGTGACCTATTTAAATTCGGAAAAATTATTTTCGTGTGCTTTTATTTCCAGCATAATATGATTATTAATGCGGTAATCCTTATTGAACTTATGCCATAGCGGTATTTTATTTCGGAAGACTTAGTTGCGTGTGTTTTATTTCCCACATAATAAATCCAATAATGTGATATTTCTTTCAGTAATTATGTGAAATTCAATTTCGAAAGAATTATTTTTGTGTGCATTTATTTCTAGCCAAATATGCTGATTAATTCGGTAATTATTATTGATATTATGCCACACCAGTATTTATTTTCGCAAGTCTTGCTACGAGTCTTTTATGTCCAATATAATGCGACGAATAATGTTGCATTTCTTATAGTAATTATGCAATATTTAATTTCGGAAAAATGATTTTCGTGTTCTTTTATTTAGAGCATTATATGATTACTATTAATGCGGTAATTCTTATTGAACTTATTCCATACCGGTATATAATTTCGGAAGACTTACTTGCGCGTCTTTTATTACCAACATAACACAAAGAATAATGTGATAAGTCTTACAGTAATTATGCCATATTTAATTTCTGAAGAATTATTTGTGTGTGCTTATATAACCAGCATAATTATTATTCAACATATGCCATACCGGTATTTAGTTCCGGAAAACTAAGTCTCCTGTGTTTTATTTCCAACAAAAAACGATAAATAATGTGATAATTCTTACAGTAATTATGTCATATTTAATTTCGGAAGAATGATTTGCGTTCCCATTTATTTCCAGCATAATATGATTATTAATGTTGTAATACTTATTCAATTTATGCTCTACAAGTAGTGAATTTCGAACTTGCCTATGTTTATTTTTAAATTAATACGTGTAATAGGATGATAATTAGTACATTAATTATGTCACTCTTCATTTACGATCAATTTTTGCGTGCGCTTTTATTTACAGCATAATATGAAATTTCATGTGGTAATTCTTATTGAATTTATTCGATACCGGTATTTAATTTCGGATGATTTGCTTCCGTGTGTTTTACTTCCAACATAATATGACGTATAAGCTGTAATTCTTACAGCAATTGTGCAATAATTAATTTCGGAAAAATTATTTCCTTGTGCTTTTATTTCGACCATAATATGATTATTAATGCGGTAAACCTTATTGATCTTATGCCATAGCGGTATTTAATTTCGGAAGACTTAGTTGCATGTGTTTTATTTCCAACATAATACGACGAATAATATGAAAATTCCTACAGTAATTATACCATATTTAATTTCGGAAAAATTATTTGCTTATGCTTTTATTTTCACCATAATATGATAATTAATGTGGTAATTCTCATTGACCTCATGCCAAACCGGTATTTAATTTCGGAAGACTTGCTTGCGTGTGTTTTATTACCAACATAACACGACGAATACAGTAAATATGCCATATTTAATATTGGGAGAACTGTCTGCATGACGAAAATATGTGAATAATAATCTGCTCATTCTCGTAGAACTTGTATGATTTTTAATTTCGAGAGAGTTATTTGCGTGAGCTTTTATTTCCAGCATAATATTATTAATAACGTGAAAATTGTATAGAAGTTATGCCATATTCAATTTCGGAACAATTGTGTGCGTTATCTTTTATTTCTAGCATATTATGATTATTAATGTGGTAATTGTTATGGAAATTATGCCATACCGGAATTCAATTTCGGAACATTTATTTGCGTGTGATTTATTTAAATCTTAATACGAAGTATAATGTGATAAGACTTACTGTAATTATGCTATTTTTAATATATGAAAAATTATTTGGGTGTGCTTTTATAACCAGCATAATTTAATTACTAATGTCATAATTCTTATGGAACATATGCCATACCAGTATTTAGATTCGGAAGACTAACTTTAGTGTGTTTTATTTCCAACAAAATACGGTAAATAATAATATGATAATTCTTACATTAATTATGTCATATTTAATTTCGGAGGAATTATTTGCGTTGCCTTTTATTTCCAGCATAATATGATTATAAATGTGCCAATTCTTATTCAAATTATGCCCTACACGTATTGAATTTCGAACTTGCGTGTGTTTTATTTTAAACTTAATAAGTCGAATAGTGGGATAAAGAGTACAGTAATCATGCCATTTTTAATTTCCGATGATTTTTTGCGTGTGCTTTTATTTACACCATAATGTGGCAAGTTTTATTGAACTTATGCGATACCAGTATTTAATTTCGAAAGATTTGCTTGCGTGTGATTCATTTCCAACATAATACGACGAATAATGTTGTAATTATTATACTAAGTATGCAATATATATTATTATACTAAGTATGCATATATATCAGTTCACAAAGTGCAGTCGTAGAGAGCGGTCGTGTGGTAAACAGTGTCTATAAGTAGGTTAGCGTGTGGAAGAAGTTATGGGTGACGATCTAGTTTCCTACAGAGCGCGGATCGGAGGCTATAATGCAGGGCATTACCACAGGCATACAAATGTGAAAATGCTGTAGTGATAGATAGTTTCAATATATTTCTGACCGCGGCTGTTTTATCAATCCTCTTAATTATTGGAAATGTGGAGTTAAACCCTGGGCCTGGCTCTAGGGAAGGAAGAGATAACAGTGATGAAGTGTTTCAAAGAGAATGGATAAACTATATGAAAGAAACGAGAGAAAACAGACAGAAAGCAAGTGTTCTACTAAATAAAGTTTCAAATGACTTAGATACACTAGTTAATAGATATAATGAAGTGGAAAATAAGTTAAAAGAGGTCATTCAAGAGCAGGTGGTGTTAAAAGCAATAGTGAAAAGATGGGAAATTGAAAGCAGAAGAAATAACATTGTTTTCTATGGTGTGGAAGAGGAAAATTATGAAAAAGGAAGTGACACTTGTTTCGTTGTGTTAGACTTATTAACTAAATTTTTCAGACTTAACTTGGAGGTAAGCGCAATAAATAATGCTTATAGAGTTGGGAGAGGAAAGAATAGACCAATTGTCGTGAAATTAAACAGTTATTTCATCAAAGAACACATTATGGCTAACACGAATCAACTTAAAGGATCTAAGATTTACATCGAGAATGACTTCTCGAAAGAAATAAGAGAGAAACGAAAGAAATTAGTACCGTTATTAAAAGAAGCCCGCTTTAAAGGTTTTAAAGCAAGCTTAGTGAATGATAAAATAAAGATAAATGGGAATATAGTCGACCTAGAATTCCTCAAAGATAAAAATATTGAGGATGTATTGAGCAGCTGCTAAAATAATAGAAATACGAAAATGGCGACAGATAGAAATAGATCATCCTCTCCACATAACGCAAACAGAAGAAGAAGTGGGTCACGAAGTAGAAAATCTAGAAGCGTAGAGAGAACCGAGCAGATAAGTAATGCTACTGATAGGCTTCAGCAATCTGAAATAACAAATTGGAGAATGGATGGGCTTACAGGAGCAAAGGAGTTAATAAGCTACTTAGATAAAACTGAGAATGATGTTAACAGAAATCCCGACAGACGAAACAAGAGTGGAGAAGGAAAACCTAGTTTGGAAGAAGTTACAGGAGCTAGAGAGGATGCTGTTAGGGGAAGTGTACCACAGGCTACCAGGGAGGGTAGACCGAGGAGCTCGAGTGGATGTATAGCAAGAAGGAGCGGTTTTGGAGCAACTAATGAGGTCAGCGCAAGTGAAGATCTGGTGACACAGTCTGGTGGAAGTTCGTGGCAAGCTTAGTGAATGATAAAATAAAGATAAATGGGAATATAGTCGACCTAGAATTCCTCAAAGATAAAAATATTGAGGATGTATTGAGCAGCTGCTAAAATAATAGAAATACGAAAATGGCGACAGATAGAAATAGATCATCCTCTCCACATAACGCAAACAGAAGAAGAAGTGGGTCACGAAGTAGAAAATCTAGAAGCGTAGAGAGAACCGAGCAGATAAGTAATGCTACTGATAGGCTTCAGCAATCTGAAATAACAAATTGGAGAATGGATGGGCTTACAGGAGCAAAGGAGTTAATAAGCTACTTAGATAAAACTGAGAATGATGTTAACAGAAATCCCGACAGACGAAACAAGAGTGGAGAAGGAAAACCTAGTTTGGAAGAAGTTACAGGAGCTAGAGAGGATGCTGTTAGGGGAAGTGTACCACAGGCTACCAGGGAGGGTAGACCGAGGAGCTCGAGTGGATGTATAGCAAGAAGGAGCGGTTTTGGAGCAACTAATGAGGTCAGCGCAAGTGAAGATCTGGTGACACAGTCTGGTGGAAGTTCGTGGTGCTTGAGAGGAAGTGAAACGTCTACTGTAAGGAGAAGCGTTGCTGGATCAAACGATGAGGTCGATGCAGGTGACGAACATTTGCTCAGAGGTAAAATGACACATAGGAACTTTAATAAAAATAGATATGAACAATCTAATTCGAATAAGGATATAGTTAATGAAAGAATTTACTCGCTAAGAGATAGGCAGCAACAACGAATAAACTTTCCTGCTATTAGAAAAATTAATAATTAATTAAGTAAGAATGGTAGACATATTTAAAAAAAAATAAGTAAGATTTATTAGTGTCGAAGTTTTAATAAATAAAATTGAAAATAATACTTTTATGAATTTATTAAGTAATAACGGTGTAAATTATTATAGATGATAAAAGTGATAAAAAGATTAAGACGTTATAAATTGGTAAATATTATTCTTTAATTTGACAGGATGGTACTAAGTTATAAATGTATTAGAAACATAATAGCAATGAATGTAAATGAGTGCATGCGATTGAATTGATTAAAGTGGAATTTATGTTATCATGTAATTAGTTTGACAAATAATGTGTTTAAACAAGTAAGCTGACAGCTGTAATAAGGTTACGTCGAGGATTTTGCTGACAAGCATAAGCACGAGGTTAGACACTGCCCTACATATTCACATAGAATGTACTGATTCAGCTATTCTGCTTGTTCACATATTGTCTGCATCTGCTAACCTCTATGCGATATTTATTACATGAAATAGTTAAGTATTGTGTAAACGAGGAACTGAAATTTAAATATAAATATGACTGTGGTAAAAGATAATTAGATGAATATAGCAGCAAGGACGATTTATATACACTTGTTTATTATAGAAAAAAAAGAGAATTTCTATCTTAGCATGTAAACAAGTTTTGAATGTGTAAAAAATAAATGCGATAGGGTGAAAACTTGCACTAAAACCAGAAGTAAGTGTAAGTTAAACCACATAAGTTGAATAATTATATGATAGAAAATTTGTTATTAAATTGTATAAATATTGTGTATTATCATTATTTGTGAATGTATCCGTTTTAAGATTAAGTTTATGTACTTTTGAACTATTAATAAATAATATCAATAATATCAATATATTATTTCAATGTACCGAAGTACATATGATATTTCCATGCAGATATTCTGCGTCATCATACGCTGAAAGAGTAATGGAACGGAGAAAAATTCTCTCAATCAGAGACAATTCTGTTCGGCGCGGGGGTTGTATCCTGTGTGGCTTAGTGGATAAAGCATCAGCACGTAGAGCTGAAAACCCGGGTTCAAGTCCCGGCGCCGGAGAGAATTTTTCTCCGTTCCATTACTCTTTCATCGTATGCAATATATAGTTTCGGAAGAATTATATTCGTGTGCTTTTATTTCGAGCATAATGTGATTATTAATGCGGTAATCCTTATTGAACTTATGACACAGCGGTATTTAATTTGGGCAGACTTAGTTATGTGTATGATTATTTCCAACATAATACTAGGAATAATATGATAATTCTTACATTATTTATGCCATATTTAATATTGGAAAAAATTATTTGCTTTTGGTGTTATTTTCACCATAATATGATAATTAATGTGGTAATTCTCATTGAACTTATGCCATACTGGTATTTAATTTCGAAAGACTTACTTGTGTGTGTCTCATTTCCAACATAATACGACGAATAATGTGATAATTCTTACTGTAATTAAGCCATATATAATATCGGAAGAATTATTTGCGTGTCCTTTTATTTCTAGCAAAATATGATTATTAATGTGCTAATTGTTATGGAAATTATGTCATACCGGTATTCAATTTCGGAACACTTACTTTGCGTGTGATTTATTTCCATCTTAATACGAGGAATAATGTGATAATTCTTACAGTACTTATGCTAAATTTATTTACCGAAGAATTGTTTGGGTGTGCTTTTATAACCAGGATAATTTAATTACTAATGTGACAATTCTTATTGAACATAAGCAATACCGGTATTTAGTTTCGGAAGACTAAATTTAGCGTGTTATATTCCAACAAAATACGACAAATAACAATGTGACAATTCTTACTTTAATTATGTCATATTTAATTTCGGAGGAATTATTTGCGTTGCCTTTCATTTCCACCACAATATGATTATTAATGTGGCAATTCTTATTCAACTTATGCCCTACCCGTATTGAATTTCGAACTTGCGAGTGTTTTATTTCCAACTTAATAAATCGAATAGTGGGATAATTAGTACAGTAATAATGCCATTTTTAATTTCCGATGGTTTTTTGCGTGTGCCTTTATTTACAACATAATATGAATATGCAAGTGGTAACTCTTATTGAACTTAATCGATACCGGTATTTAATTTCGGATGATTTGCTTCCGTGTGTTTATTTCCAGCATAATAAGACGAATATGTTGTAAATCTTACAAATATTATGCAATATTTAAATTCGGAAAAATTATTTTCGTGTGCTTTTATTTCGAGCATAATATGATTATTAATGCGGTAATCCTTATTGAAGTTATGCCATAGCGGTATTTAATTTTTGAAGACTTAGTTGTGTGTGATAATTTCCAAAATAATACTACGAGTAATATGATAATTGTTACAGTAATTATGCCATATTTAATTTCGAAAAATTATTTGCTTGTTCATTTATTTTCACCATAATATGATAATTAATGTGGTAATTCTTATTGAAATTATGTCATACCGGTATTTAATTTCGGAAGACTTGCTTGCGTGTGTTTGTTTTCCAAAATAATACGAAGAATATTGTGATAATTCTTACAGTAATTAAGCCATATCTAATTTCGAAAGAATTATTTGCGAGTGCTTTTATTCCAGCATAATATGAATATTTATGTGGCAATATTTTTTAAACTTATGCTATACCAGTATTTAATTTCGAAAGATATGTTTGCGTGCGTTTCATTTCCAACATAATACGACGAATAATGTTATAATTCTTATAGTAAATATGCAATATTTAATTTCGGAAGAATTATTTTCGTTGTCTATATTATTTAGAGGATTATATGATTCTTAATGCGGTAATTATTATTGAACTTATTCCATGCCGTTATTTAATTTCGGAAGAGTTACTTGCGTGTGTTTTATTGACAACATAATACGAAGGATACCGCAATTAATCCATATGAAATATTGGGAGAACTATTTGCATGAGCTTCTATTTCTATATAATATATAATTAATAATCTGCTCTTTCTTGTAGAACTAGTATGATATTTAATTTCGAAAGAGTTATTTCCGTGTGCTTATATTTCTAGCATAATATTATTAATTATTAATAACGTGAAAATTGTATAGAAAATATGCTATATTTAATTTCTGAAGAATTATTTGCGTTAGCTTTTATTTCCAGCAAAATATGATTATTAATGTTGTAATTGTTATGGAATTTATGCAGTACCGGTATACCATTTCGGAACACTTATTTGTGTGTGATTTATTTCCATCCTAATGCGAAGTATAATGTGATAATTCTTACAGTAATTATGCTATATTTAATGACTGAAAAATTATTTGGGTGTGCTTTTATAACCAGCATAATTAAATTACTAATGTGATAAGTCTTATTGAACATATGCCGTATCGGTATTTAGTTTCGGAAGACTAACTTTAGAGTGTTCTATTTTCAACATAATATGATAAACAATGATGTGATAATTTTTACTTTAATTATGTCATATTTAATTTCGGAAAAATGATTTGCGTTGCATTTTATTTCAAGCAAAATATGATTATTAATCTTGTAATTCTTATTCAACTTATGCACTAATCGTATTGAATTTCGAACCAGCGTGTGTTTTATTTCCAATTTAATAAGTCGAATAGTGTGATAATTAGTACAGTAATTATGCCATTTTCAATTTCCGACCATGTTTTGCGTGTGCTTTTATTTACAACATAATATGGATATTCATGTGGTAACTCTTATTGAACTTATTCGATACAGGTATTTAATTTGGGATGATTTTCTTCCGTCTGTTTTATTTCCAGCATAATATGACGAATAAGTTGTAAATCTTACAAAAATTATGCAATATTTAACTTCGGAAAAATTATTTTCGTCTGCTTTTATTTCGAGCATAATATGATTATTAACGCGGTAATCCTTATTGAACTTATGCTATACCAGTATTTAATTTCGGAAGACTTGGCTGTGTGTGATTATTTCCAACATCATACTACGAATAATATGATAATTCTTACAGTAATTATGCCATATTTAATTTCGGAAAAATTATTTGCTTGTGCTGTTATTTTCACCATAATATGATAATTAATATGGTAATTCTTATTGAACTTATGCCATACCGGTGTTTAATTTCGGAAGATTTACTTGCGTGTGTCCTATTTCCAACATAATACGAGGAATATATTGTGACAATTCTTACAGTAATGAAGCCATATTTAATTTCGAAAGAATTATTTGCGTGTGCATTTATTTCCAGCAGAATATGTATATTAATGTGGCAATTCTTATTGATCTTATGCGATACCAGTATTTAATTTCGGAAGATTTGCTTGCGAGTGTCTCTTTTCCAACTTCATGCGACAAATAATGTTGTAATTCTTATAGTAATTATGCAATATTTAATGTCGGAGGAATTATTTTCATGGTCTTTTATTTAGAGCCTTATATGACTGTTAATGCGGTAATTCTTATTCAACATATTCCATACCGGTATTTAATTTCGGAAGACTTACTTGCGTGTGTTTTATTTCCAACATAATGCGACGAATAATGTGATAATTCTTACAGTAATCAAGCCATATTTAATTTGGGAAGATTTATTTGCGTGTGCTTTTATTTTCAGCATAATATGATAATTAGTGTAGTAATTCTTATTCGACGTATGCAATACGTGCATTTAATGTCTGCAGACTTACTTGCGTTAGCTTTTATTTCCAGCATAATATGATTATCAATGTGGTAATTGTTATGGAATTTATACCATATCGGTATTCAATTTCCTAACACTTATTTGCGTGTGATTTATTTCCATCTTAACACGAAGAATAATGTGATTATTCTTACAGTAATAATGCTATATTTCATTCCTGAATATTTATTTGGATGTGCTTTTATAACCAGAATAATGTAATTACTAATGTGATAATTATTATTGAACATATGCCATACCGGTATTTAAAATCGGAAGACTAACTTTAGTGTGTTTTATTTCCAACAAAATTGGATAAATAAAAAGTTTATAATTCTTACATTAATTATGTCATATTTAAATTCGGATCAATTACTTGCGTTGCCTTTTTTATCCAGCATAATATGATTATTAATGTGGTAATTGTTATCCAAGTTATGCCCTACCCGTATTAAATTTCGAACTTGCGTGTGATTTATTTCCAACTTAATATGTTGAATAGTGTTATATTTAGTACAGTAATTATGCCATTTTTAATTTCCGATGATTTTTGCGTGTGCTTTTATTTGCAGCATAATATGAATATTCATGCGGTAACTCTTATTGAACTTATTCGATACCGTTATTTAATTTCGGATGATTTCCTTCCGTGTGTTTTATTTCCAACAAAATATGACGAATAAGTTGTAAATCCTACAACAATTTTGCAATTTTTAATTTCGGAAAAATTATTTTCGTGTGCTTTTATTTCGAGCATAATATGATTATTAATGCGGTAATCACTATTGAACTTATGCCATAGAGGTATTTAATCAGGGAAGACTCGGTTGCGTGTGTTTTATTTCCATCACAATACGACGAATAATATGATAATTTCTACAGTAATTGTTGCATATTTAATTACGAAAAAATTACAAGCTTGTGCTGTTATTTTCACCATAATATGATAATAATTGTGGTAATTCTTATTGAACTTATGCCAAACCGGTATTTAATTTCGGAAGACTTGCTTGCGTGTATTTTTATTTCCAACATAATACGACGAAAACAGTAATAATGCCATATTTAATATTGGGAGAACTATTTGCATGTGTATCTATTTCTAGCAATATGTATGATTAATAATCTGGTCATTCTTGTACAAGTTGTATGAATTTTAATTTCGAAACAGTTATTTCGTGTTCTTTTATTTCCACCATAATATTATTAATAACGTGAAAATTATATAGAAGTTATGCAATAATTAATTTCGAAAGAATTATTTGCGTGTGCTTTTATTTCCAGCAAACTATAATTAAAATGTGGTATTTCTTATTGGAGTAAGGCGATAATTAATTTCGGAAAAATTATTTGCGTTTACTTTTATTTCAGGCATTATATAATTAATAATGAATTAGTATGTATGTAACTAAAGAGTTAATTAATTTCGAAAGAATTATTCGCGTATGGATATATGACTAGCATAGTATGATTAATAACGTTACAAATATTACAGAATTTACATGACATTTAATTTCGGAAAAATGATTTGTTTCCGCCTTTATTTCAAGCAAATTATTTTTAATAACCTGGTTATTTTTATAGAATTTTTGCGATAATAAATTTCGGAACAATTATTTGCGTGTGTCTTTACTTAACGCACAGTGGTAATTCCTATAGAACATCTGCGACTTTCAATTTCGGAAGAGTTGCCCGCTTTTAGTTTTATTTTCAGCATTGTGTGATTAAAATTGTTGAAATTCTTATGGAACACATGCGATATTTTTATTTCGGAACTATTATTTACGTGTGCTTTTTTAAGCATAATATGATGAATAATGTGGAATTATTTACAGAAAAAATGACGTATTTAATTCCGGAAAAAATTATTTGAGTGTGCTTTTATTTCAGGCATAATATGATTACTAAGGTGGTAATTCTTGTTGTACTTGTGCGATACGGGTAGGCTATTTAATTTCGGAACACTTAATAGCGTGTATTTTATTTCTAACTTAACACCAAGAACAATGTGATAATTCTTACAGTAATTACGACATACTTAATTTCAGAAAAATTATTGTCGTGTGCTTTTATTTCTAACATATTATGATTATTAATGCGGTAATCCTCATTGAACTTATGCCTTAGCGGTATTTTATTGCGAAAGACTTAGTGCGTGCGTTTTATTTCTAACATAATACGTCCAATAATGTGATATTTCTTTCAGTAATTATGTGAAATACAATTTCGAAAAAATTATTTGTGTGTGCATTTATTTCCAGCATAATATGATTATTAATTTGGTAATTCTTATTGATATTATGCCACAGCAATATTTAACTTCGGAAGACTAAATTGCGTGTCTATTTCCGACGTAATAGGCCTACGTTCAAAGTTGTGATAATTCTTATAGTAATCATATTAAATTCAATTACGAAAGAATTATTTGCGTGTGAATTTATTTCCAATATAATATGAAAAAATGTGTTAGTTCTTATTGGTTTACGGCGATAATTAATTTCGGAAGAATTATTTGCGTGTGCCTTTACTTCCAGCACAGTAGTAATTCTTATAATACATCTGCGACTTTCAATTTCGGAAGAGTTAACTGCGTTTAGTTTTATTTTCAGCATTGTGTGATTAAAATTGTAGAAATTTTTATAGAACAGATGCGATATTTTAATTTCTGAACCATTATTTACGTGTGCTGTTTTTCAGCATAATATGATGAATAATGTGGAATTATTTACAGAAATAATGACGTATTTAATTCCGGCAAAAATTATTTGATTGTGCTTTTATTTCTAGCATAATATGATTATTAAGGTTGTCATTCTTGTTGTTCTTGTGCGATACAGGTGTTTAATTTCGGAACACTTAATAGCGTGTGTTTTATTTCTAACATAATACGACGAACAATGTGATAATTCTTACAGTAATTACGACATATTTAATTTCCATAAGATATTTTGCGTGTGCATTTATGTGCAGCATAATATGGCTATTAATGTGGTAATTGATATTGAACTTATGCGACACCGGAAATTAATTCGGAAGACTAATTTGCCTGTGTTTTATTTCCAACATAATACGTCCAATAATGTGATAACTCTTTCAGTAGTTATGTGAAATTCAATTTCGAAAGAATTATTTGTGCGTGCATTTATTTCAGAATAATGTGATTATTAATTTTTTAATTCTTATTGATATTATGCCACAGCAGTATTTAACTTCGGAAGACTAACTTTAGCGTCTATTTCCGACGTAATATGTCCAATAATGTGATAACTCTTACAGTAATTATGTGAAATTCAATTTCGAAAGAATTATTTGAGTGTACATTTATTTCAAGCAAAATATGATTATTAATTCGGTAATTCTTATTGATTTTATGCCACACCAGTAATTATTTTCGCAAGACTTGCTTGCGAGTGTTCTGTTTCCAATATAATACGACGAATAATGATGTAATTCTTACAGTATTTATGGCATATTGAATTTCGGAGGAATTATTAACGTTGCCTTTTATTGCCAGCAGAGTATTGATTATTAATGTGGCAATTCTTATTCAACTTATGCCCTACCCGTATTGATTTTCGAACTTGCGTTTGTTTTATTTCCAACTTAATATGTCGAAAAGTAAGATAATTAGTACAGTAATTATGCTACTTTTAATTTCCTATGATTTTTTGCGTGTGCTTTCATTTACAGCATAATAAGAATATTCAATGGTAACTCTTATTGAACGTATTTGATACCAGTATTTAATTTCGGATGATTTGCTTCCGTGTGTTTTACTTCCAACATAATATGACGAATAAGTTATAATTCTTACAGTAATTGTGGCATATCTAATTTCGGAAAAATTATTTACGTGTGCTTTTATTTCTAGCATAGTTTGTTTATTAATGTGACAATTGCTATTGAATTTTAGCCATACCGATATTTAATTTCAGAAGACTTACTTGCCTGTGTTTTATTTCCAACATTATGCAACGAATAATGCGACAATTCTTACAGTAATTATGCCATACATATTTTCGGAAGATTTATTTGCGTGTGCTTCTATTTTCAGCATAATATGATAATTAACGTGTTAATTCTTATTGAAATTACGGAATACCGATATTTAATTTCGGAAGACATACTTGCGTGTGTTTTATTACCAACATAATATGACGAATACAGTAAATACACCATTTTTAATATTGGGAGAATTGTTTGCATGAGCAAAATATATGATTAATATTCTGTTCATTAATGTTGAACTTGTATGATTTTTGATTTCGAAAGTGTTATTTGCGTGTGCATTTATTTCCAGCATAATATTATTAATAATGTGAAAATTGTATAGAATTTATGCCATATTTAATTTCGGTACAATTATTTGCTTTAAGTTTTATTTCCTGCATAATATGATTATTAATGTGGTAATTGGTATGGAAATTATGCCATACCGGTATACAATTTCGGAACACTTATTTGCGTGTGATTTATTTGCATCTTAATAGGAAGTATAATGTGATAAGTCTTACAGTAATTATGCTATTTTTGATATCTGAAAAATTATTTGTGTGTGCTTTTATAACCAGCATAATTTAATTATTAATGTTTTAATTCTTATTGAACATATGCCATCCCGGAATTTTGTTCCTTAAGACTAAGTTTCGTGTGTTTTATTTCAACAAAATACGATAATAATGATGTGATTATTCTTACAGTAATTATGTCATATTTATTTTCGGAAGAATGATTTGCGTTACCTCTTATTTCCAGCATAATATGATTATTAATGTGGTAATTCTTATTCAACTTATGTTCTACAAGTAGTGAATTTCGAACTTTCCTGTGTTTTATTTCCAGTTTAATACGTCGAATAATATGATAATTAGCACAGTTAATATGACATTTTTAATTTCAGATGAATTTTTGCGTGTGCCTTTATTTACAGCATAATATGAATTTTCATGTGGTAATTCTTATTGAAGTTATTCGATACCGGTTTTTAATTTCGGATGATTTGCTTCCGTGCGTTTTACTTCCAACATAATATGACGAATTAGCTGTAATTCTTACAGCAATTGTGCAATATTTAATTTCGGAATAATTATTTTCGTGTGCTTTTATTTCGAGCATAATATGATTATTAATGCGGTAATACTTATTGTACTTTTGCCATCGCGGTATTTAATTTCGGAAGTCTTAGTTGCGTGTGTTTTATTTCTAACATAATACGACGAATAATATCACAATTCTTTCAGTAATTATACCATATATAATTTTGGAAAAATTATTTCCTTTTGCTTTTATTTTCACCATAATATGATAATTAATGTGATAATTCTTATTGAACTTATGCCATACCGGTATTTAATTTCGGAAAATTGCTTGCGTGTGTTTGATTTCCAACATAATACGTCGAATAATGTGATAACTCTTACAGTAATTAAGCCATATTTAATTTCGGAAGAATTATTTGCGACTGCTTTTATTCCAGCATAATATGAATATTTATGTGGCAATTCTTATTGAACTTATGCGATACCAGTATTTAATTTCGTAAGATATGCTTGCTTGTGTTTCATTTCCAATATAATACGACGAATAATATTGAGAATACTATTAGCATAAGATTCTAGTTGTAGTAATATCTGATTAATAATCTGCTTATCCTTGCAGAACATATATGATTTTTAATATCGAAAGAATTATTTGCATGTGCATTTCTTTCAAGCAAAATATGATTCTTAATTCGGTAAT
This sequence comes from Periplaneta americana, assembly GCF_040183065.1. Lineage (NCBI taxonomy): Eukaryota > Metazoa > Arthropoda > Insecta > Blattodea > Blattidae > Periplaneta > Periplaneta americana. Next base: position 107,412,217 of record NC_091122.1, on the reverse strand, counting down.
TCTTATTGATATTATGCCACACCAGTATTTATTTTCGCAAGACTTGCTTGAGTGTGCTTCATTTCCAATATAAAACGACGTATAATGAAGTAATTCTTACAGAAATAATGGCAACTTTAATTTCGGAAAATTTATTTACGTGATCTTTTATTTCTAGCATAATATGGTCATTAATGTGATAATTGTTATTGAATTTATGCAATACCGATATTTAATTTCGGAAGACTTACTTGCGTGCGTTTTATTTCCAACATTGTGTGACGAATAATGTGATAATTCTCACAGTAGTCATGCCATATTTATTTCAGAAGATTTATTTGCGTGTAATTCTATTTTCATCAAAATATGATAATTAATGTGGTAATTCTTATGAAACATATCCAATACCGGTGTTTAATTTCGGAAGATTTGCTTGCGTGTGTTTCATTCCCACCATAATACGAGGAATAATGTGATAATTCTTACAGTAATTGAGCCATATTTAATTTCGGAAGAATTATTTGCGAGTGCTTTTATTCCAGCATAATATGAATATTTATGTGGCAATTCTTATTGAACTTATGCGATACCAGTATTTAATTTCGTAATATATGCTTGGTTGTGTTTCATTTCCAATATAATACAACGAATAATGTTGTAATTTGTATAGTAATCATGCAATATTTAATTTCGAAGAATTATTTTTGTTGTCTATATTATTTAGAGCAATATATGACTATTAATGCGGTAATTATTATTGAAATTATTCCATACCGGTATTTAATTTCGGAAGACTTACTTGCGTGTGTATTATTAGCAACATAATACGACGAATACCGTAATTAATCTATATGTAATATTGGGAGTACTATTTGTATGAGCTTCTATTTCTAGCAAAATATATGATTAATAATATGCTCATTCTTGTAGAACTAGTATCAATTTTAATTGCGAAAGATTTTTTTCCGTGTGTTTTTATTTCCAGCATAATATTATTAATAACGTGAAAATTGGATAGAATTTATGCGAAATTTAATTTCAGAAGAATTATTTGCGTTAGCTTTTATTTCCAGCATAATATGATTATTAATATGGGAATTCTTATGGAATTTATGCAATACCGGTATTCAATTTCGGAACATTTATTTGCGTGTGATTTATTTCCATCCTAATACGAAGTGTGTTTTATTTCCAACTTAATAAGTTGAATAGTGTGATAAATGGTACAGTAATTATGCCATTTTCAATTTCCGAAGATATTTTGCGTGTGCTTTTATTTACAACAAAATATTAATATTCATGTGGTAACTCTTATTGAACTCATTCGGTACCGGTATTTAATGTAGGATGATTTGCTTCCGTGTGTTTTATTTCCAGCCTAATATGACGAATACAATAATAATGCCATATTTAATATTGGGACAACTATGTGCATGTGTTTCTATTTGTAGCAAAATGTGTATTTAATAATCTGGTCATTCTTGTAGAACTTGTATGATTTTTAATTACGAGAGAGGTATTTTCGTGTGCTTTTATTTCCAGTATAATATTATTAATAGCGTGAAAATTGTATAGAAGATATGCGTTATTTAATTTCGTAAGAATTATTTGCGTGTGCTTTTATTTCCAGCAAAATAGAAATAAATGTGGTAATTCTTATTGGACTAAGGCGATAATTAATTTCGGAAAAATTATTTGCGTTTACATTTATTTCAGGCATTATATAATTACTAATGAGGTAGATCGTATGTAACTATAGCATTAATTAAATTCGAAAGAATTATTCGCATATGGATTTGTTACTAGCATAGTATGATTAATAACGTTGCAAATATTACAGAATTTATATGACATTTAATATCGGAAAAATTATTTGTTTCCGCCTTTATTTCAAGCAAAATATGTTTAATAACCTGGTAATTTTTATAGAGTTTTTGCGATAATAAATTTCGGTGGAATTATTTGCGTGTGCCATTACTTCCAGCACAGGAGTAATTCTTACAGTACATCTGCGACTTTCAATTTCGGAAGAGTTGCCTGCGTTTAGTTATATTTTCAGCATTGTTTTTTAAAAATGATGAAATTCTTATAGAACACATGCGATATTTTAATTTCGGAACTATTAATTACGTGTGCTTTTTTTCAGAATAATATAATGAATAATGTGGAATTATTTATAGGAATAATGACGTATTTAATTCCGGAAAAAATTATTTGATTGTGCTTTTATTTCAGGCATAATATGATTATTAAGGTGGTAATTCTTGTCGCACTTCTGCGATACAGGTAGGCTATTTAATTTCGGAACACTTAATAGCGTGTGTTCTATTTCTAACTTATTACGAAGAACGATGTGATAATTCTTACAGTAATTACGACATACTTAATTTCGTAAGAGTTATTTGCATGTGCTTTTATTTCCAGCATAATATGATAATTAATGTGGCAATCCTTATTCAACTTAGGCTGTACCGGTATTTAATTTCGGAAGACTTGCTTCCGTGTGTTTCATTTCCAACATAAAACGACAAACAATGTGACAAATCTTACAGCAAATATGCCATTTTTAATTTCGGAAGATTTATTTGTGTGTGCTTTCATTTCCATTATAATACGAATATTTATGTGGCAAATCTTTTTGAACTTATGCGATACCACTATTTAATTTCGAAAGATTTGCTTGCGTGTGTTTCATTTCCAACATAATACGACTAATAATGTTGTAATTCTTATAGTATATATGCAGTATTTATTTTCAGAAGCATTATTTTCGTGGTTTTTTATTTAGAGCATTATATGTTTATTATTAATGCGGTAATTCTTATTGAACTTACTCCATACCGGTATTTAATTTCGGAAGACTTACTTGAGTGTGTTTTATAACCAACATAATACGACGAGTAAAATGTTAATTCTTACAGTAATTATGCCAGGTTTATATTCGGAAAAATTATTTGCTTGTGCTTATATTTTCACCATAATATGACAATTAATATGGTAATTCTTATTGAACGTATGCCACACCTGTATTTAATTTCGGAAGACTTGCATGTGTGTTTTTCATTTCCAACATAATACGACGAATAATATGATATTTGATACAGTAATTATGCCATATTTAATTTCGAAAGAATTATTTGCGTTAGCATTTATTTCCAGCATAATATGATTATTAATTTGGTAATAATTATGGGATATATGCTAAAATGGCATTCAATTTCGGAACACTTATTTGCGTGTGATTAATTTCCATCTTAATACGAAGAATAATGTGATAATTCTCACAGTAATTATGCCATATTGAAGTTCTCAAGAAATATTTGGGTGTGCGTTTATAACCAGCTTAATTTATTTACTAATCTGATAAATCTTATTGAACATATGAAATACCGGTAAATAGTTCTGGAAGACTAAATTTCGTGTTTCTTATTTCCAACAATATACGATAAATAATAATGTGCTAATTCTTAAAATAATTATGTCATATTTTATTTCGGAATAATTATTTTCGTTACCTTTTATTTCCATCATAAAATGGTTATGAATGTGGTAATTCTTATTCAACTTACGCCCTACCCTTACTGAATTTGGAACTTGTCTGTGTCTTATTTCCAACTTAATACGTCGAATAGTGTGATAATTAGTGCAGTAATTATGCCATTTTTAATTTTCTCTGAATTTTTGCGTGTGATTTTATTTACAGCATAATATCAATTTTCATGTGGTAATTCATATTGAACTTATTCGAAACCGGTTTTTAATTTCGGATGATTTGCTTGCGTGTCTTTTATTTCCAACATAATATGACCAATAATTTCTAATTCTTACAGCAATTGTGCGATATTTAATTTCGGAAAAATTATTTTCGTGTGCTTTTATTTCGAGCATAATATGATTATTAATGCGGTAATCCTTATTGAACTTATGCCATAGCGGTATTTAATTTCGGAAGACTTGCTTGCGTGTGTATTATTTCCAACATAATACGACGAATAATGTGAGAACTCTTGCAGTATTTAAGCCAAATTTAATATTGGGAGTACTATTTGCATGATCTTCTATTTCTAGGGAAATCTTAATAATAATGTGCTTATCCTTGTAGAACATAAATGATTTTTAATTTCGAAAGTGTTAATTGCGTGTGCTTTTATTTCTAGAATAATATTACTTCTAACCTGAAAATTGTATAGCAGTTATGCGATATTACATTTCGTAAGAATTATTTGCGTATGCCTTTATTTCCAGCATAATATGAAAAAATGTGGTAGTTATTATTGGTCTACGGCGATAATTAATTTCGGAAGTATTATTTGCGTGTGCCTTAACTTCAAGCACAGTGGCAATTTTTATAGTCCATCTGCGACTTTCATTTTCGGAGGAGTTACCTGCGTTTAGTTTTATTTTCAGCATTGTGTGATTAAAATTGTAGAAATTCTTATAGAACACTTGCGTTATTATAATTTCGGAACTATCATTTGCGTGTTTTTTTATCAGCATAATATGATGAATAATGTGGAATTATTTACATAAATTATGACGTATTTAATTCTGGAAAAAATTATTTATGTGTGCTTTTATTTCTAGCATAATATCATTATTAAGGTGGTAATTCTTGTTGTACTAGTGCGATACAAGTATTTAATCTCGAAACACTTAATAGCGTATGTTTTATTTCTAATATAATACCACGAAGAATGTGATAATTCTCACAGTAATTACGACATATTTAATTCCCCTAAGATTTATTTGTGTGCGCTTTTATGTGCAGCATAATATGAATATTAATGTGGTAATTCTTATTGAACTTATGCGATACCGGAAATTAATTCGGAAGACTAATTTCTGTGTGTTTTATTTCGAACATAATACGTCCAATAATGTGATAATTCTTACAGTAATTATTTGAAATTCAATTTCGAATAAATTGTTTGCGTGTGCATTTATTCGAAGCAAAATATGATTATTAATTCGGTAATTCTTATTGATATTATGCCACACCAATATTTAATTTTGCCAGACTTGCTTGCGTGTGTTTTGTTTCCAATATAATACGACGAATAATGATGTAATTCGTACACTAATTATGACATATTCAATTTCGGAAAAATTATTTAAGTATGCTTTTATTTCCAGCATAATATGGTTATTAATGTGATAATAGTTATTTGAATTTATGCCATACCAATATTTAATTTCGGAAGACTTGCGTGTGTTTTATTTTCAACATAATGCGACGAATAATGTGATAATTCTTACAGTAATTATGCCATATTTAATTTTCGGATTATTTATTTTTGTGTGCTTTTATTTTCGGCATAATATGATAATTAATGTGGTAATTCTTAATGACCATATGCAATACCGGTATTTAATTTCGGGAGACTTACATGCGTGTGTTTTATTATCAACACAATACGACTAATACAGTATTTATGCCGTATTTAATATTGGGAGATCCATTTTCATGAGCTACTTTTTCTAGCAAAATATATGATTAATAATCTGGTCATTCTTGTAGAACTTGTATGATTATTAATTTCGAAACAGTTATTTTCGTGTTCTTTAATTTCCAGCATAATATTATTAATAACGTGAAAATTGTATAGGAGTTATGCGATATTTAATTTCGGAAGTATTATTTGCGGTAGCTTTTATTTCCAGCAAAATATGATTAAAATGAGGTAATTCCTATTGGACTAAGGCGATAATTAATTTCGGAATAATTATTTGCGTTTACTTTTATTTCAGGGATTATATAATTAATAATGAGGTAGTTCATATGTGTCTAAAGCGTTAATTAATTTCGAAATATTTAGTCTCGTATGGATTTATGACTAGCATAGTATGAATAATAACGTTGCAGATATTACAGAATTTATATGACATTTAATTTCAGAAAAATTAATTGTTTCCGCCTTTATTTCAAACAAATATGTTTAATAACCTGGTAATTTTTATAGAATTTTTGCGATAATTAATTTCGGAAGAATTATTTGCGTGTGCCTTTACTTCAAGCACAGTGGTAATTCCTATAGATCATCTGCGAATTTCAATTTCGAAAGAGTTGCCTGCGTTTAGTTTTATTTTCAGCATTGTGTGATTAATATTGTTGAAATTCTTATAGAACACATGCGATATATTAATTTCGGAACTATTATTTACGTGTACTTTTTTCAGTATAATATGATGCATGATGTGGATTTACTTACAGAAATAGTGACGTATATAATTCCAGAAAAAAATATTTGAGTGTGCTTTTATTTCTAGCATAATATGATTATTAACGTGGTAATTCTTGTTGTACTTGTGCGATACAGGTAGGCTATTTAATTTCGGAACACTTAATAGCGTGTGTTTTATTTCTAACATAATACGACGAAAATGTGATAATTCTTACAGTAATTACGACATACTTAATTTCGTAAGAGTTATTTGCATGTGCTTTTATTTCCAGCATAATATGATGGTTAATATGGTAATTCTTATTGGAATTATGATGTACCGATATTTAATTTCGGAAGACTTGCTTGCGTGTGTTTCACTTCCAACATAAAATGACAAGTAATGTGATAATTCTTACAGTAATTATGCCATATTTAATTTCGGAAGAATTATTGGTGTGTGCTTTTATCTCCATCATAATATGAATATTTATGTGGCAATTGTTTTTGAACTTATGCGATACCACTATTTAATTTCGAAATATTTGCTTGCGTGTGCTTCATTTCCAACATAATACGACGAATAATGTTGTAATTCTTATAGTAATTATGCAATATTTCATTTCGGAAGCATTATTTTCGTGGCCTTTTATTTAGAGCATTATATGATTATTATTATCGCGGTAATTCTTATTGAACTTATTCCATACCGGTATTTAATTTCGGAAACTTACTTGCGTGTGTTTTATAACAAACATAATACGACGAGTAATATGATAATTCTTACAGTAGTAATGAAATGTTTATTTTCGGAAAAATTATTTGCTTGGGCTTATATTTTCACCATAATATGATAAATGATGCGGTAATGCTTATTGAAATTATGCCACACCCGTACTTAATTTCGGAAGACTTGCTTCCATGTGTTTGATTTCCAACATAATACGACGAACCATGTGATATTTGATACAGTAATTATGTCATGCTTAATTTCGAAAGAATTATTTGCGTTAGCTTTTATTTCCAGCATAATATGATTATTAATGTGGTAATAGTTATGGGATATATGCCAAATTGGAATTCAATTTCGGAGCAATTATTTGCGTGTGATTTATTTCCATCTTAATACGAAGATTAATGTGATAATTCTCACAGTAATTATGCCGTATTGAAGTACTCAGGAATTATTTGGTTGCGCTTTTATAAGCAACATAATTTAGTTACTAATCTGATAAATCTTATTGAACGTATGATATACCGGTATATAGTTCTGGAAGACTAACCTTCGTGTTTTTTTATTTCCAACAAAATAGGATAAATAATAATGTGATAATTCTTACAGTAATTATGTCATATTTTATTACGGAAGAATTATTTGAGTTACCTTTTATTTCCAGCATAATATGATTATTAATGTGGTAATTCTTATTCAACTTATGCCTTACAGTTACTGAGTTTCGCACTTGTCTGTGTTTTATTTCCAACTTAATACATCGAACATTGTGATAATTACTACACTAATTATGGCACTTTTAATTTCCGATGAATTTTTGCGTGTTCTTTTATTTACAGCACAATATGAATTTTTATGTGGTAATTCATATTGAACTTATTCGGTACCGGTATCTAATTTCAGATCGTTTGCTTCCGTGTGTTTTATTTCCAACATAATATGACCAATAAGTTCTAATTCTTACAGCAATTGTGCGGCATTTAATTTCGGAAGAGCAACTTCCGTGTCTATTTCCGTCGTAATATGTTCAATAATGTGATAATTCTTACAGTAATTATGTGAAATTCAATTTCGAAAGAATTATTTGCGTGTGCATTTAATTCAAGCAAAATATGACTATTAATTCGGTAATTCTTATTGAAATTATGCCACATCAGTAATTACTATCGCAAGACTTGCTTGCGTGTGTTTTGTTTCCAATATAATACGACGAATAATGATGTAATTCGTACAGTAATTATGCCATATTTAATTTCGAAAAAATAATTACTTACATGTGCTTTTATTTCTAGTATAATATGGGTATTAATGTGATAATTCTTATTGAATTTGTGCCATACCGATATTTAATTTCGCAAAACTTGCGTGTGTTTTATATCCAACATAATGCGACGAATAATGTGATAATTCTTACAGTAATTATGCCATATTTAATTTTCGTCTTATATTTATTTGCGTGTGCTCTTATTTTCAGAATAATATAATAATTAATGTGGTAATACTTATTGAACGTATGCAATACCGGTATTTAATTTCGGGAGACTTGTTGCGTGTGTTTTATATCCAACATAATGCAACGAATAATGTGATAATTCTTACAGTAATTATGCCATATTTAATTTTCGTAAGATTTATTTGCGTGTGCTCATATTTTCAGAATAATATGATAATTAATGTGGTAATACTTATTGAACGTATCCAATACCAGTATATAATTTCGAAAGATTTGCTTGCGTGTGTTTCATTTCCAACATAATACGACGAATACAGTAATAATGCCATATTTCATATTGGGAGAACTATTTGCAAGTGTTTCTATTTCTAGCAAAATATATGATTAATAATCTGGTCATTCTTGTAGAACGTGTATGATTTTTAATTTCGGAACAGTAATTTTCGTGTGCTTTTATTTCCTGCATAATATTATTATTAACTTGAAAATTGTATAGAAGTTATGCGATATTTAATTTCGTAAGAATTATTTGCGTGTGCTTTTATTTCCTGCAAAATATGATTAAAATGTGGTATTCTTATTGTACCAAAGCGATAATTAATTTCGGAATAATTATATGCTTTTGCTTTAATTTCAGGCATTATATAATTAAAAATGAAGTAGATCGTATGTAACTAAAGCGTTAATTAATTTCGAAAGAATTATTCGCGTATGGATTTATGACCAGCATAGTATGATTAATAACGTTACAAATATTACAGAATTTATATGACATTTAATTTCGGAAAAATTAATTGATTCCGCCTTTATTTCAAACAAAATGTGTTTAATAACCTGGTAATTTTTATAGAATTTTTGCGATAATTAATTTCGGAAGAAGTACTTGCGTGTGCCTTTACTTCACGCACAGTGGTAAAACCTATAGAACATCTGCGAATTTCAATTTCGGAAGAGTTATCTGCGTTTAGTTATATTTTTCAGCTTTGTGTGATTAAAATTGTAGAAATTCTTATAGAACACATGCGATATATTAATTTCGGAACTATTATTTACGTATGCTTTTTTCAGCATAATATGATGAATGATGTTGATTTATTTACAGAAATAATGACGTATTTAATTCCGGAAAATATTATTTGTGTGTGCTTTTATTTCTAGCATAATATGATTATTAACGTGGTAATTCTTGTTGTATTTGTGCGATACAGGTAAGCTATTTAATTTCGGAACACTTAATAGCGTGTGTTTTATTTCTAACATAATAAGACGAAAATGTGATAATTCTTACTTTAATTACGACATACTTATTTTCGTAAGAGTTATTTGCATGTGCTTTTATTTCCAGCATAATATGATAATTAATGTGGTAATTCGTATTGAACTTATGCTGTACCGGTATTTAATTTCGGAAGACTTGCTTCCGTGTGTTTCATTTCCAACATAAAACAACAAATAATGTGACAAATCTTACAGCAATTATGCCATATTTAATTTGGAAAGAATTATTTGTGTGTGCTTTTATTTACATCATAATATGAGTATTTATGTGGCATTTCTTATTGAACTTATGCGATACCACTATTTAATTTCGAAAGATTTGCTTGCGTGTATTTCATTTCCAATATAATACGACGAATAATGTTGTAATTCTTACAGTAATTATGCAATATTTAATTTCGGAAGCATTATTTTCGTGGTCTTTTATTTAGAGCATTATACGATTATTATTATCGCGGTAATTCTTATTGAACTTATTCCATACTGGTATGTAATTCCGGAAGACTTACTTGCGTATGTTTTATAACCAACATAATACGATGTGTAGTATCATAATTCTTACAGTAATTATACCATGTTTATTTTCGGAAAAATTATTTGCTTGAGCTTATATTTTCACCATAATATCGTCGCTTAAGAACCAATACCGCGTAACTGACAAAATGTAAATTTTACAGGAGAAGGAAAACACCGAATAAAAACTATAAAAATAATGCAATAGTCTTGAAAAGTGGTGTATGGCTATGAAATAGCATAACTAATTTGTAACCAAGTGAAAATGAATGATCATGGCCGTACACATTTGGCCATGTCACTTACGCGGTATTGGAACTCTGCCGTTGACTACATTTTGTTAGTTGCGCGGTATTGTGAGACAACTTTATCAGCTTCAGGACACATGTTGACAGCGTTTTCTTTGCTTGAAAACTGCCTACTGGAAATATTATTCGTAATTGTGTATTATCACTACATAATGTATTTCACATGTAACAAACTACAACCCTAATATACCAAAGGTAAAATAGGGTTTCAATATTTGGATAACAATAATAATAATAATAAATATCATTCGTACTCTTGTATGTGTCAATGTGTTATCTGAATTGTTGTCCTACCATCTGACTTGAGATCAAGGTCGGTAGGCTGTAGCTTGAATCAGCACTAGATTACGTTCCAGACAATGATTGCTGCATTCTTATTCAATCAAATGCTGAAACTGGGAAAGGAAAAAGAAGACACAGTTCAATGTTTATTGTTATAATAATAATAATAATAATAATAATAATAATAATAATAATAATAATAATAATAATAATAATAATAATAATAATAATGACAATCTGATACCAGGTACTTTATTTTCACACTACGTATTTGAATATATAAATAGAATTGTTACTAAAACGTTGCTGACAAATATAATAATTATTATTATTATTATTATTATTATTATTATTATTATTATTATTATTATTATTATTGACAATGGACTTGAGTGACTTGCGAATAATGAAAAGAAAATCATATAAAAATATAATAATGATGATAATTCGTTAAACACAATAAAGAAATAATTATAGGCCTATGCTGAAATCACAAGAAGTAATCCTTGAGTAACCCTAGTGTGGAATACTATCATAAAAACTATGGCACAATTGGTTCTATATACAATAATGTGACGGTAATTTAGGCAGACTACTAATGCTCTTTTTTCTGTGCTTTTGCACTAGAACATGACTTTTTTTTTTACTGAAGGGATGGCATCAGTACTATCAGGTAACCAATATCGCACAGCTCATTCTTTAATTCTCAATGTACACAGAAACATATTTTTGCAAACCTGAATTTTTTTCTCATCAACTTTTAGGTTGTAGACAAATGTTCTCTTTCTTCTTGATTCAGAATTTTTACTGCCAGGTCTTTTCGTAGGAGTGAAATCCACAAGATTTCATACGTAAACGGTCCTCTGTTCCCAAGTCAAAATTTTCCAGAATGCCTGAAAGATGTGTCTTCTCTCATTAGAAATTAAATTACATCCCCTTACTTTCGAATTTTGGCACATTTTATAACTACACTCTAGCCCCAAATTCCTCGCATCTCTTTCCGTATCATGTGTCACTTTGCCATCTTTCGATCTCTTGTAACTAAGATAAGCTTCCTCTTCCATTCTAAGTTTTCTATTTTTCATTTTCTTCCACTTACGCTTTTGTGGTTTTGAACTTCTTTCTCTTTTCTGTCAAATTTCCATGAAACGCTTGTAGATTCTTCTCTTTATTTTTTTCTGACGAATGTAAAGATGTAGAATAAGTAGGACTCACGAATTCTTCGAGGTCGTCTACATCTGAAGACGCATCCGAAATTTGGTGTAGATCCTTCATTGACGGGGTATTGTCTTCAGTTTCTGTCCTATCCTATTTCTAGCGGTATTATTTTAATAATGTTGCTTTAAATCATACCAGACTGCATAATACGATCATAACCTTACCGGTAACACTGGATGGACAATGCCTGATCTGCAGCAGCCCATTTTCAGAAGGACGGTTTTCTTTTGCATTTGAATTATCAGGCAGTACACCTAAGAGTAAGATGAGATTACTAGTGTTTATAAATGTGATATAAATGGACTAAAAACATGTGCAGTAATATTATCATCAATTTACATCTTCCTCATACCGGAGGAAATGGAAGGAACCAAGCTCAGCACCACTGAATGTAGCACAAATTATTTTAGCGGCCCATTCACGATTATTTATATTAAGTACTTAAATTAAGTTTGCTGTTATGATTCCGTAACTGAAGAAAAATAAACGTTTAATAACTGTGATATTTCTTATGCCATACCTTCGTTAATGTTCACAGAAGTTTCTCCCGTTTTGAATGCAGAACATAGCACAGATAGGATTTCGTTCTCGCTAAACTGACCGTCGTCTGATTCATTATCCATTTCTTTTCTCGTATCTGTGGGCCTATATAATAATAAAACAATAAGTTTAGCCTACTACTTGCAATAAAATTCTGCGGGAATTCAGCTCAACTAACATTCAATTGACATTAGTGAAATAATTCTATTATATTTACCTTTTAAATAATTAAAACTGAACACTTCTTTAATCTTCTCAGAATATTACACACTGTTGACACAATTTTACAAGCCAGTAACATGAACCAGCTTCCGTACTGAGGGCGTGCAGGGAGTAGACATAATATGTGTTGTCAGAACGCGGTATTTCCTACAGACTTCTCGTGACTTCAGATACGCGGTATTGTACTCCCCACCGTCGCAAGCAGGCCATTCATGCAATCAAATTTCCGCGCTTGTCAATGCATACAGATGACAATGGAGGTGTCATCTGCGCAAAAAAACAGTTTTGACCAAAAATGTCAGTTACGCGGTATGGTTTCTTATGCGGTAATGCTTATTGCACTTATGCCACACCCGTATTTAATTTCGGAAGACTTGCTTGCGTGTGATTGATTTCCAACATAATATGACGAACAGAGTGATAACTCTTACAGTACTTACGACATATTTATTTTCCGTAAGAGTTATTTGCGTGTACGTTTATGTGCAGCATAATATGAATATTAATGAGGTAATCCTTATTGAACTTATGCAATACCGGAATTTAAATTGGAAAACTTACTTGCATGTGTTTTATTTCCAACATAATACGTCCAATAATGTGATAATTCTTTCAGTAATTATGTGAAATTCAATTTCGAAAGAATTATTTGATTGTGCATTTATTTCCAGCATAATATGTTTATTAATTTGTTAATTCTTAATGATATTATGCCACAGCAGTATTTAATTTCGGAAGACTAACTTGCGTATCTACTTCCGATGTATTATGTTCAATAATCTGATAATTCTTACAGTAATTATGTGAAATTCAATTTGGAAAGTATTATTTTCGTGTGCATTTATTTCAAGCAAAATATGATTATGGATTTGGTAACTCTTATTGATATTATGCCACACCAGTAATTATTTTCGGAAGACTTGCTTGCATGTGTTTTATTTCCAAATATAATACGACAAATAATGATGTAATTCTTACATTAATTATGGCATATTTAATTTTGGAAGAATTGTTTAAGTATGCTTTTATTTCTAGCATAATATATTTATTAATGTGAAATTATTATTGAATTTATGCCATACCGATATTTAATTTTGTAAGGTTTGCTTGCGTGTGTTTCATTTCCAATATAATACGACGAATAATATCATAATTGTTACAGTAATTATATCATGTTTAATTTCGAAAGAATTATTTGCGTTAGCTTTTATTTCCAGCATAATATGATTATTAATGTGGTAATAGGTATGGAATATATGCCATACTGGAATTCAATTTCGGAACACTTATTTGCGTGTGATTTATTTGCATCTTAATACGAAGGGTAATGTGATAATTCTCACAGTACTTATGCCGTATTGAAGTTCTCAGGAATTATCTGGGTGTGCTTTTATAACCAGCATAATTTAGTTACTAATCTGATAAATCTTATTGAACGTATGAAATACCGGTGTATAGTTGTGGAAGACTAACTTTCGTGTTTTTTATTTCCAACAAAATACGATAAATAATAATGTGATAATTCTTACAGTAATTATGTCATATTTTATTTCGGAAGAATTGTTTGCGTTACCATTTATTTCCAGCATAATATTATTGTTAATGTGGTAATTCTTATTCAATTTATACCCTACACTTACTGAATTTCTAAATTGTCTGTGTTTTATTTCCAACTTAATACGTCGAATAATGTGATAATTAGTAGAGCTATTATGCCATTTTTAATTACCGGATTGGACAACGTAGGACCAATCAGATGCCAGAAGGAGAACCTACGACCTATCACAGCAAGTACTCCCCCCATCGAGACTACTATATATATATAATAGCTGGCAGACTATTTCCTTATCCAACAACTGCTCTGAAGATGGCCACAACACAGCGGTCGAAACGTCAGCCAATAACACCAAGACAATGCGGTAGAAGACCTGAAGTTTATCCACACACCATTTACACTAACCGCGGAAGCCTACGCGAACACTTAAATTGAAATGCATTTGTGCAATGGTACAATATGATTTGCAGCTAAGGAATAAAATCTCAAAATATGTTACAATCCGCCCCCTAGTGATTACGTAACGTTTCTTCAGAAAGCCCAACTCTATCTTTATTATTTCATATGTCTAATATCAGAAGTTTCATTCGCATTAAATTGTAAGGTTTTATTCTACCATATTAGGCCTATTTACGTGAACTTTTATTTCCAATTCAGTATGATTAGTAACGTGGCGATTCTTATAGAACAGCTGAGAAACATAAAATAGTAAAAAGTATATAGTACAAATTTATTTCGAGTGTGATGACATCAAAATAAAACTACAATATCAAAGGGACTCTTCCTAAAATGTGATAAGTATCGAAGCCTCCTATTACTTCAAGAACATGGCATTAATTCTCAATCTACGGCCTAACATCGTGAACATGGAAACGTTTCATCAGAAAGGACAGCTTTATTTATTTTTTTATTTATATCTAAAATTAGAAGCTTAATGTGCATTAACTTTTAAGAATTTCTTCTGTCCATATTACTTGCCTGTACTTTTATTTTCAGCATAATATGATTAATAACTTGGCAATTCTTACAGAACTTGTGCGATACCTAAATTCGGTAGGAGTTGTTGTTGTTTATTCAACTGTCTGAATATCACAAGTGATATGAAAAAAGGCACCACGTATGAGGCAACTAGGCCAGGGGATAATGGGGTAGAGAGACCAGTACCTTTCCCCCTCCATTGCATACGTCGGCGACACTAGTCAGACTTAAGATCGGACAAAAAGTATTTAGTACAAATTTATTTTCGGTGTAAGAATTTCGAAGTACTTTAATTTTCAATACAGTAAAGGCTAATAGAAATTCTTCCTACAATGTGATTTGTATTGAAGCTTCCATTTACTTCAAGAAGGACATGGCATGAATTTTCAGTCCGTTGCATAATATATAGTGATCATTAGACTTCGTTGAATTGCCACACGCAGCATGCAATCAGGTTGCCGATGTACGATAGTATAGAGGACGTGAGCGACCGCCAGGTCGCGTAGTATAAGCAGTTCATGTTAAGAGATGTGACCGGTCCAAATAGACAGAGCAGCTACAGCTAATGTATAACTATGTAAACATTTGTTTATGCATTACTGGTGGTTGGAATAGTCAAGCTTAACATTTGTTCAGTGTAGAAAAGAATTCAATCAAACATACTACAATGAGAGTGTTGCTGTTCCAATTATTGCCCCTGGAATACCCTTATCCCCGCAGCCAGTCTTGATCCGTTTGGGAACGTGGTTGGATGCTGTTAATTATTATGCAGAACATTACAGCAAAATAATGGAGGTAATTGATGCATTGGATAGGACAGACAGTACCGCTGTTGCAGCTATAAAATCATTGCCTTCTGAACAGCTTTTGGAAGATATCCTGTTCATTGATTCTAATTTTAAAGTCGTGTCCAAAAGCATCATTCTGTTAGAATCGTCTAAACTACAACTCTCAGAAGCCCTTAATATAGTGGATAAAGTATCACAAACCATTACCCAAAATAACAATTCACTAATTTCAGAAAAAGTGAAATGTGAGTTGAGAAACATTATTGCTAAAAATTCTCCCTAATTCACACCTTTCGTATTATAAATGATGTACTATCAGGTCATGGCAAGACGTCTGAAGTTGGTGTACTAAAAAGTAGTAACTTTCCGTTCTTCAAATATGCACGTATTACATCGTGTGATGTTGAACGTACATTTACCAATATAAAAACTGTTTAAGTGACCATCGGAGGAGATTACTTTGAAGTCGCTCAAAATGTACGCAGCTCTTCACTGCAATAGCACATATTCAAGAATGATGTGAGTATCTTACACTAAATTTTAAGAGTTAATATATCTCACTATAAAATAATTGTGTATTTACATGTTTAGACATATCTTACTTCAAAGATCATTCATTATATTTCTTGACTGCAGGATACAGGTTTTATTGTAACCGCAGTATACTGCTCAGTGTTTACATCAGAGGCATACTCAATCCTTTACACGTCCCATTCTCATACAGTCTATACTGCGTGCGCAGTAAACCTTACGATTCTCGTGGCAATTCCACGAAGTCTAGTGATCATGGAAACGTTTCATCAGAAAGGTCAGTTCTATCTTTTTCATTTTATGTATCTAAGGTCAGAAGTATTATTCGTAGAAAATTATAAGATTTTATTCTATGCATATTACTTGCGCGTAATTACATTTGCTTCCAGCGTGATATCACAAATAATGTGGCAATTCTTATAGAACTTATGCTATATTTAATTTCGGAAGCAGAATTCAGTACAAATTTAATTTCTGTGTCAATATTTCAAAGCATTTTGACTTTCAATACAACAAATGACAAAAATGTATAAACTATTCCTATAATGTGATTTGTAATGAAGCCTCCATTTACTTCAAGAAGGAGAATGGCATGACTCTTCAGTCTACGGCATAAATTA
The DNA here is from genome assembly GCF_040183065.1 of Periplaneta americana. NCBI lineage: Eukaryota > Metazoa > Arthropoda > Insecta > Blattodea > Blattidae > Periplaneta > Periplaneta americana. Next base: position 107,395,058 of record NC_091122.1, on the reverse strand, counting down.
ATATAATGATTTTGAAAACGTTTCCATCGAAAGGACGGTTGCATCCTTTTTATTTTATATACCTACGATTAGAAACTTAATTCGCATTAAATTTTAAGGTTTTATTCTCTGGATAATGTTTGAATGTACAGCACAATATGGTTAATAAGGCGACAATTCTTATAGAGCTTATGCGATATTTAATTTCAGAAGGATTATATAGTACAAATTTATTTTCAGAATAACTATAACATTATGTCTTCAATATTTAGTACAGTATGGAGCAATACTGTAGAAACTCTTCCTACAATCTATATATATATATATATATATATATATATATATATATATATATATAATTTGAACTGGTAATGGAAATTACGGGAAAATGGCTGAACGGATTTTAATAAATGGCCCCTCATTTTGAAGCTTGGAATCCAAAGTTTCTCGGAAAAGTAGTAGTTTTCGGTGAAATGTCAATTTTCCTACATAATTTTCCTATTTTCCAAAATCCATCTGTTGTCAGTTTTGAGAACTAATTTTATCGAATCACGGCCGCCTTGATTGAATTTCAGAACAAAACACACACTACAATAAACAATAGGCCAATAGGCTATTACACGAAGGCCATGACCTGCAGGATTGCCGACATATTTAGAGCTCAATTCAATTTGTTATTAACAACTGATTCTGCAGTGTATAATTTTCTGAGTACAGCTGTGTATTGGATATTCAAATCTACGAAACTTGAGGTAGTTTGATGACATTATTATCATTAGAAATTAAATATTATTATAGTTAATATCATGATGCATCTATTTTTCATTACTTAATTGTACATAATATTGATGACATGAAAGTGAAACGTTTTGAGGTTATGTAAGTAAATGTAGAGAATATCTTAATTTAGATCTTCATTTCTATAATTTACTGAGTGGCTGCTATATATAACTACAAAACTTAAGTAAGATAATAATATTGTTATTAAAAATCAAATATTTTTATACTTATTAGCCCAGTGGGGTTGGGTCTTGTTCATATACTTAATGGCGGTGTAGTGTAGATATTGATATGTGTCATTGTCTTCAGTATTGGCTCGACCGAGCGCAAAAATTACAGTTCCTAAGGAAAGATAAAAAGGTATTACTTACTGATAAAATAAGAGGCCTAGAAAATTATGTAGTCTCCGGGTCATTTCAGCAAGATCTCTTAGTAGGATAAAATGATTTTACGCTCTACATTTCAAGTTCTACATGCAGCAGCTATACGAAAATGCTATTGTTCGAAAGCTTAGCAAACCTGACATTTTTTTAACTTTAGCCTACAATCCACAATGACCTGAAATAGCTACTGCTATCGTCCTGACATTGATACTTGCGTTTTTGCGTTGAAACTCAAAAACTGAAGTTGGATAGGTTCAAGAGAAAGTATTTGGTCTAAAAAAAATCCATTCAGAGGGAGTATGTTTCATTATTATGGAAGCAAATAACTATCAAAAAGACAAGTATTCTTCATTGAAAATAAATCTGAAAAATGTTTATTTGAACGTCTAACGAACTTAGTTTGCAGCAGCATTTGCTGCACAAGCCACTAGTATCATTTCTAATAAAGCCTTTAGTTACTTCAAGAAAGGCATGGCAACAATCCTCAGTCTGCAGCCTATCATATGGTTACCATAGAAACGTTTCATCATAAACGCCAGTTCTATCCTTTTAATTTTATGTTTTTAAGATTATTAGTTTAATTGGTATGAAGTTTTATGAAGTATGAAGGTTTATTCTATGTATAATATTTGCGAGTACCTTTGTTTCCAGCATAATATGATTAATAACGTAGCAGTACTAAATAGAACATTTGCGATACTTGAATTCGGAATGAGTATACGAAGTATAAATATATCTTCAGTTTAAATATTTGAAAATTCTTTAATTTTCAAACCAGCAAGGAATAATAACGTAGAACCTCTTCCTAAAATGTATTTTTAAGTGAAGCCTCCGGTAACTTCAAGAAGAACACGGTTTGAATACCCAGTCTGCAGACTAACACATAAATATCATGGAAACGTTTCATCAGAAAGGCCAGTCCTATCTACCTGATTTGTATATATACTATTAGGAGTTTAATCATCATTGAATTGTAAGATACTATTTTATGTATACTGTCTGCGTGTACCTTTATTTTCAGCATAATATGATTAATAATGTGGCCATTTTTTACAGATTTTGAGCGATACTTAAATTCAGGAGGAATGTTTAATATATTTTCTTTTCCAGTGTAAGTATTTCAAAGTACATTTCAATTTTCAATACAGTATGGGACAATAACGTAGAAACTCTTTCTACAATATGATTTGCAGTGAAGCATTCATTTACTACAAAATGGACATGGCATGAATCCTCATTCTGCAGCATAACATATGGAGATCATGGAAATGTTTCATCGAAACGGTCAGTTCTATCTTTTTTTTTCTACATCTAAGATTAGAAGCTTAAATCGTATTAAATATTAAAAGGTTTTATTCTATGCATATTATTTGAGAGTTCTTTTCTTTTCAGCATAATCTCATTAATAATATGGCAATTCTTATAGAACTTAGGACATATTTAATATCCGAAAAAGTATTTACTGCAAATTTATTTCCAGTATAAGCGTTTAAAAAGACTTCAATTTTCAGTACAGTAAGTGACAATAACATAGAAAATCTGTATAGTAGGGAACAAAAATTGAGAAGTCACAGGGTTGTTTCCGATCTCTGATAACGAATTTGAATGACATCATGTGCGTCAGGAGTGACACGACATCTAAACTGTGGCGCGAGGTGACAGACGACCAGTAGTGAGTGATCTAAATGTCATAGTGCACGGCGACTCACAGCAGAAATTCCCAAGAAAGTCGAGCCTTTTTGGGAGGGGTACATAACAACTCTTTCCGATGCCAAGTACAGTTAAGTGAAAATAAAAGAAGCCTGATATAAACGAGGTTTCGATATTTCCAAGAAAGGCATCTTCTGTGTACTTAATAAGATTGGTAAAGCTCGAATGGAATTAATTTGTATCATCTCATGGGTTGCGACGACTTGTGACAGGGGGTAGATTTGCTTGCTTTTTGCACTCTGGAATTAATTGCATCCCAGATTTGCCAATCTTATTTGGTATACACAAGATGCCTTTCTTGGAAATAACGAAAACTCTTTTTTTACAGGTTCCTATGATTTTCACGTAACTGTACTTGGCATCGGAAAGAGTTATTATGTATCCCTCCCAAAAAGGCTCGATTTTCTTGGGCATTGCTACTGTGATACACCGTGCACTCTGATTATGAAATCACTCACTACTGGTCTGTCACCTCTCACCGCAATTCAGCTGTCGGTGTGATTCCTGACGCACATTACATTCAAATTCGTTATCAGAGATCGGAAACAACCCTATATTTCTACATTAAGATTATAATGAAGCCTCACGTTACTTTAAGAATGACATGGCATGAATCTTCAGTCTGCAGCGTTACATACAGTGATCACGAACGAGACTAGTTCTCTCTCTTTTAAATTATATATCTAATATTCGAAGTTTAATTCTCGTTAAATTATAAAGTTTTATATTTTGCGTGTACATTTGCTTCCAGCGTAATACGACTAATAATGTGTGAATTCTCTAAAAAGTCATGCGATATTTCTGTGGTGTTCGGGTAAAGGGGGATAAGTCATTTTTTGTGTAGATGGAAATTTATTCCCCAGATGAGCACACAAGTTAAATTATACAAGTGAGTGTGTAAAAATCAAAAGAATACTAGCGGTTGATGTGCTTTATTTGTGTAGAAAATTATTTGCAATAAGGGTTCTAAGTTTAATTTACATTTATCTCCAAACTCATTTTTATGACATCTCCCTTTACCCAAACAACACAGATTTAATTTCGGAAAGAGTACTTTGTACAAATATATTTTTATTGTCAATATTTTATTATTACTCTTGCTATTATTATTATTATTATTATTATTATTATTATTATTATTATTATTATTATTATTATTATTATTATTATCAATATTATTATTGTCTTATATGTTTATACTTTGTATGGCTCACTTATTTTGACCTACTATTCACATTTTATTATGCATTTTCCTTTCTTTTTGTATGTGATATGTCTGATTTTCACTGAATTGTTGTTTACATCATATTATGATTATCTACTTCCGTTTTGTGTGTAAAATTGTAGTGTACTTTACATTGAAAATCTGTACTCTTTTTTATATCGCAGTTTTACTCCTGGTTTATTATTATTATTATTATTATTATTATTATTATTATTATTATTATTATTATTATTATTATTTCAAAACATTTTCATTTATTTTGTGTACAGTAAGCGACAGTAATTTTGAAAATCTTGCTACAATGTGATTTGTAACGAGGCCCCGCTTTACTTCAAGAAACGCATGGTAGGATTTCTCAATCTGCATCATAATATATACCTTTATGGAAACGCTTCATTACAAAGGCAAGTTTTATATACTGTATATAAGAATTTTTTATTTTACATATCTAAGATTAGAAGTTTAATTCGTAAAAATTATTAAGATTTTTCTATGTTTATTACATGCGTGTCCTTTTGTTTCCAGCATAATATGGTTAATAATATGGCAATTTTTATAGAACTGATGCGATATCTAAATACGGAAGGATTATTTGTTGCAAATATACAGGTTGTTTCCGAGGTGGTGTTACAAACTTTCAGGGATGATGGCGAAGGGCACATGTATCAATTTGAGATAAGGAACCATAGCCCGGAAATGACTGAGTCGAAAGTTATAAGCAAAAATAGTTGTTTGGAAATAGAATTGCAATTTGGCACCACGTGCCCTTCTTCCCTTAACTTTTGGAACAGTCGTGGAAAAATAATATGGGCCGGATGTCTCCTACGTGGGTACTTGTCCCGATACAATCTGTGAACTTGTATACTTTTTCCATTGGCTCATCCGTATTCGAAACTCAGGTCTGCTTATTGCGCTCTTGTACTCCTCCATTTCACTAGCACTGATCGACTGGACACTGCAACTTGTACACATACACTGCTGTCTACAGACGTGCATATGAGGACCGACCATGTCCGTTACACATTACTCTATCTGTATTGCTTTAGTGTAGTTTCCTGTCCCCTTCCCTCAGACAGCTCTCTTGAATGGAATACTGTATGTTGACAACATATGAATACAGATGAATACAGTATGTGTAAGATGTACAGTTAAATACACATAAATAAGGTGTACAGAGGAATAAAATTATTTCATTTCCACACAACTATTTTTGCTCGTAACTTTCGACTCGGTCATTTCCGGACCAGGGTTCCTTATCTCAAATTGATACATGTGCCCTTCACCATCATCCCTGAAGGTTGTAACACCACCTCGGAAACAACCTGTATATTCAGAGTAAGTGTTCCAAAATACTTCTATTTTTAGTACAGTAAGTAACAAAAATGTACAAACTATTTCTACAACATGACTTTTCATGAAGCGTCGTGTTACTTCAAAAAACAAATACATAGTATGAATCTCTGGTCTCCAGCCTTACGTATAGTGATATGGAAACCATTCATCAGGAAGGCAACTTCCTTCTTGTTTATTCTATATATCTAATAATAAAAGTTTAATACGTATTGAATTTTTGATTTCCAGTATCATATGATTAATAACGTGGCAATTCTTATAGAACTTGTGCAATTCTCAAATTCATAATCTGATTTTAACTTAGAGTACTGTTTAGGATTTATGTTCTTGAAGAGTAATTGATGAGGGCGCAAATAACCATAGTTGCCAACGCGCTCTTTTTAAACCTCATTTTCCCATCCAATCCTAATTGCGGAAGAAGTATTTAGTACAAATTTATTTTCAGTGTAAGCATTTTAAAGAACTTTAATTATCAATACGGTAAAGCCCAATAACGTAGAAACTCTTCCTACCATGTAATTTGTACTGAAGACTCTTTTTACTTCAAGATCTACATGAATTCTCATTTTGCTGCATAACTTATAGTGATCTTCGAAAAGTTTCATCAGAAAGGACAGTTGTATTTTTTTATTTTATATATCTTATACTAGAATGTAAACCGCATTAAATTATATTCTGCATATCATTTGCCTGTCTTCTTATTTTCATCATATCGTACGAGTAATTAATAATGTGGCAATTCTTATAGAAATTATGCGATATTTAATTTCGAAAGGATTATACAGTAGAAATTTATTTTCATTCTAACAGTATCAAAATATTTCAATTTTCAGTTAATTAAGGAAGAACAAAATAGAAACTCTTCCTACAATGTGATTTTTAAAGAAGTCTCCGGCTACTTCAAGGAATTCATGGCAAATCTCCTCAGTTAGCAGCTTAACATACGTAAGGTGACCATCGAGAAACGTTTCATTAGAAAGGTCAGTTCTATCTTTTTCATTTCATATAATTAAGATTAAAAGCTTAATTCGCAATAAATAATAAGGTTTTTTTCCATGCATATTCTTCAGTTTCCGGCATAGTATGAATAATCTTCTTCTTCTCCTTCACGATTTTAGGCCATTGTAGCCTGTTCTGTCTCCAAAATCTTGTTGTGTCCATCTCTTCTTTGGTCGTCCTGTGTTTCTATGTCCTTGGGGTCTGTAGTTGTATGATGCTTGGGGTATCCTGTTTACTGACATTCTTTCCGAGTGTTGTTTCCAATTGGTTCTATATTCCGTTATTGTTTTATTTAATTCTTATATTTTTAACTCATGTCTTATTTCATTGTTTGGTTATTTATCCAGTCTTGTGTACCCTGCTATAGGTCTAAGAAATTTCATTTCAGCTGTCTGTATTCTTCTTTTACTTTTTGCAGTCAATGTCCATGTTTCAGATCCATAAGTTACAGTGTGGATGGACATTACTTTATACAGTTTTATTATTGAGTCTTTTCTAGTTTTATTTTTTAGTGTTCTCTTTACGGTTTCCGTAATGTAATTAAATTTATTTAGTTTTTTATTAATGTCTATTTCAGACCCAAATGTTATTTCGTATGCTAGGAAATTAAATATTGACGCTTGTTCTATGCCTTTATTTTCTATAATTATTTTGGACCGGACCGAATGAGTACCTTTAAATGCCGTAACTTTAGTTTTCTCAATTGAAATTTCCATGCTATATGTTTTTGATATTAAATTTAATTTGTGTGTCATTCTTTGACGTTCCTCTTCACTATGAATAGTAATGTAGTAATTATTATAGAAATTATGCGATATTTAATTTCGAAAGGATTATACACTATAAATTTATTTTCATTCTAACCGTGTCAAAATATTTCAATTTTCAATAAAGCAAGAAACAATAAAATAGTAACTCTCCCTACAATGTGATTTTTAAAGAAATCTCCGACTACTTCAAGGAATTCATGGCAAATCTTCTCAATTAGCAGGCTACCATACGTAAGGTGACCGTCGAAACGTTTCATTAGAAAGGTCAGTTCTATCTTTTTCATTTCATATAATTAAGATTAAAAGATTAATTCACAATAAATAATAAGGTTTTTCCCATGCATATTCATTAGTTTCCTGAATAATATGAATAATAATGTAGTAATTCTTATAGAACTTATGTCATATTTAATTTCGAAAGAATTATTTGCGTGTGCTTTCATTTTCAGTATAATATGACTAATAATGCGGTAACTCTTATAGAACATGTGCGATATTTAATTTCGGGAAAATTATTTGCGTTTTCATTTATATCTAGCACAATATGATTAATGACGTTATAATACTTATTATGCGATATTTAATTTCAGAAGAATTATTTGCCTGTGCTTTATTTCCAACATAATATGATTATTAATGTGATAATTCTTATAGACCTTATGCGATACCGATATATAATTTCGGAAGACTTACGAGTATTTGCGTTTGTTTTACTTCTAGCATAATAGGATGAAAAATGTGATAATTCTTACAGAAATTATGCCACATTTAATTTTGGAAGAATTATTTGCGTGTTCTATTATTTCTAGCAAAATATGATTAATAATGTAGTAACTCTTATAGAACTTAAGCGATATTTAATTTCGCAAGAATTATATACGTGTGCTTTTATTTTCGCATTACATATGATTAATAATGTGGTAAATGTTATAGAAGTTATGAGATAGTTAATATCGGAAGAATTATTTGCGTGTGTTTTTATTTCGAGCATAATATGTTTAATAATGTGGTAATTGTTATAGAACTTATGCGATATTTAGTTTCGGAAAAATGATTTGTGTGTACTTTTGTTTCCAGCACAATATGACTAATAATCTGGAAATACTTAAAGAACGTGTGTGATATTTAATTTCGGAAGAATTAATTGCGCGTGCTTATATTTTCGCGGTATATGATTACTAATGTGGTAATTCTTATAGAAATTCTGCGATATATAATTTCGGAAAAATTATTTCGCGTCTGCTTTTACTTCCAGCATAATATGAATAACAAGATGAATTATTTGCGTGTACATTTATTTCCTGCATAATATCACTAATTATGCGGTAATTGTTACAGGACTTCCGCAAAATTAAATATCGAAAGCATTATTTGCGTGTACATTTATTTCGAACATAATACATTAATAATATTGCAATACTTATAGAAATTCTGCGAAAATTCAATTTCGGTAGAATTCTTCGCATGTGCTTTATTTATCAGAGTAACATGATAATAATGTGGTATTTCTATACCATTATAATATGGTAATTATTATAAAACTTATGCGATACTGATATTTATTTTCGGGAAAATATTTTTTGCGTGTGCTTTTATTTCCTGCATAATATGATTAATAATGTGGTACTCCCTCTAGAACTTAAGCGATAATTAATTTCGGAAGAATTATTTGCGTGTGCTTTCATTTCGAGCATAACATTATTAATAATAATGAGATAATTCTTACAGAAATTATGCGTTAATTAATTTCGCAAGAATGGTTTTCGTATGCTTTTTGTTTCCAAAATAATATGGTTAATAATGTGGTAATATGAGATTACGGTATTTAATTTTGGTAGAATTATTTGCATGTGCTTTTATTTCCAGCATGATATGATTATTAATCTGGTAATTTTTATAGAACTAATGCGATATTTAATTTCAGAAAATTATTTGCATGTGCCTTTATTTCCGCGCGTAATATGATTATTAATGTGGAAATTTTTATAGAATATACGCCATTTTTATTTTCGGAATAAATATTTGCATATGCAATTATCCCCGGCGTAATATGATTATTAATGTGTTAATTTTTATAGAACATATGCGATATTTAATTTCGGAAAAATTATTTGCATGTGCTCATATTTCCGGCGTAATATGATTATTAATGTGGTAAGTTTTATAGAATATATGCGATATTAAATTTCGGAATAATTATTTGCGTGTGCTTTTATTCCCAGCATAATATGATTCTTAATGTACCGTAGTAGTTTGTATAGAAATTATGCGATATTTAATTTGGGAATAATTATTTGCATGTGCTATTATTTCCGGTGTAATATAATAATAAATGCAGCAATTTTGTAGAATATATACGACATTTAATTTCGGAAGAAATATTTGCATGTGCTTTTACTATTGGCGTAATACGATTATTAATTTCGTAATTTTCATAGAACTAATGCGATATTAAATTTGGGAAGAAATAGTCTATTTGCGTGTTCTTTTATTTCCAGCGTAATACGATTATTAATATAGTAATTCTTATAGAACATATGCGAGATTAAATTTCGGAAGAATTATTTACGTGTGCTGCATTTTCCGGCGTAATATGTTTATTAATGTGGAAATTTTTTGTACAAAATTATGCAATATTTAATTTCGAAAAAATTATTTACGTGTGCTTTTATTTCCTGCGTGATATGATTATTAATGTGGTAATTTTTGTAGAATATATGCGAAATTTAATTTCGGAATAATTATTTAGGGTACGTTTGCATTTATTTCCGGCGAAATATGACTATTAATGTGGTAATTTTTATAGAATATATGCGAGATTTAATTTCGGAAGAAATATTTCCCTGTACCTTTATTTCTGGCTAAATATGATTATTAATGTGGTAATTTTTATAGAATATATATGCGAGATTTAATTTCGGAAGTATTATTTACTTGTGCTTTTATTTTCGTCGTAACATGACTATTAATGTTGCAATTTATATATAGCCTATTATATGCGAAAATTTAACTTCGGAAGAATTATTTGGAGTACGTGTGCCTTTATATCCGGCGTAAAATGATTATTAATGTGGTAATTTTTATAGAATATATGCGAGATTTATTTTCGGAAGTATTATTTACGTGTGCTTTTATTTGCGGCGTAATATAATTCTTAATGTTGTAACTTTTATAGAATATGTGCGAGATTTAATTTCGGAAGAATTATTTACGTGTGCTTTTATTTCCGGCGTAATATGATTATTAATGTGGTAATTTATAAAAAAATATATGCGAGATTTAATTACGGAAAAATTATTTAGTGCACTTGTGCTTTTATTTCCGGCGTAATATGATTATTAATATGGTAATTTTTATTAAATACATGCCATATTTAATTTCGGAATAATTATTTACCTGTGCTTTTTTTCCGGCGTAATATGATTATTAATGTTGTAATTTTTATATATTATATACGAGATTTAATTTCGGAAGAATTATTTACGAGTGCTCTTATTTCCGGCGCAATATGATTATTAATGTGGTAATTTTTGGTACAACTTATGTAATATTTAATATTGGAAGAACTATTTAGGGTACGTGTGCTTTTATTTCCGGCGCAATATGATTATTAATGTGGTAATGTTTATAGAATATGTGCGAGAATTAATGTCGGAAGAATTATGTGTGCTTTTATTTCTGGCGTAATATGAACATTGTGGTAATGTTGACATAATATATGCGAGATTTAATTTTTGAAGTACTATTTAGGGTACGTATGCTTTTATTTTCGGCGTAAAATGAGTATTAATGAGGTAATTTTTATACAATATGTGGGAGATTTAATTTCGGAAGAATTATTTGCGTGTGCCTTTATTTCCAGCGTAATATAATTATTAATGTGGTAATTTTTATACAACATGTGCGATATTTAATTTCAGAAAATTATTTGCATTTGCTTTTATTTCCGCGCGTTATATGATTATTAATGTGGCAATTTTTAAAGAATATACGCCATATCTATTTTCGGAATAATTATTTGCATTTGCAACTATTTCCGGCGTAATATGATTATTAATGTGTTAATTTTTATAGACCTTATGCGATATTTAATTTGTGAATAATTATTTGCATGTGCTTTTATTTCCGGCGTAATATGATTACTAATGTTTTAATTTTTATAGAATATATGCAATTTTTAATTTAGGAATATTTATTTGCATGTGCTTTATTTCCGACGTAATATGATTACTAATCTGGTAATTTTTGTAGAACATATGGAATATTTAATTTCGGAAAAATTATTTACGTGTGCTTTTATTTCCTGCGTAATATCATTATTAATGTGGTAATTTTGTTAGAATATATTCTATAATTAATTTCGGAATAATTTTTGCAGGTCGCGACCCTGTAACGCCCGTGTAGCGTGGTCGTGTAAATAAACATACAAGGGAGACGTAAAACTCAGGGAAAGAAAGGAAGAAAATAATTATTTGCTTATGCTTTTATTTCCGGCCTAATACGATTATTAATGTGGTAATTTTTGTAGAATATTTGCCAGATTTAATTTCGGAAGAATTATTTAACGTACGTGTGCTTTTATTTATGGTGTAATATGATTATTAATGTAGTAATATTTGTAGAATTCATTCGATAATTAATTTCGGAATAATTATTTGCAGGTCGCGGCCCTGTAACGCCCGTGTGGCGTGATTGTGTAAATAAACATACAAGGGAAAGTTTAAACTCAGGGAAAGAAAGAAAGAAAATAATTATTTGCTTATGCTTTTATTTCCGGCGTAATACGATTATTAATATGGTAATTTTCATAGAACATTTGCGAGATTTAATTTCGGAAGAATTATTTTACGTGCGTGTGCTTTTATTTGTGACGTAATATTATTATTGATGTGGTAATTTTTATGGAATATATGCGAGATTTAATTTCGAAAGAATTATTTCCGTCTGCTTTTATATCCGGCGTAATATGGTTATTAATGTGGTAATATTTATAGAATATATGCGAGATTTAACTTCGGAAGAATTATTTAGAGTACGTGTGCTTTTATTTCCGTCGTAATATGATTATTAATGTGGTAATTTTTCTGGATTTTATGCGATATTTAATTTCGGAAGAATTATTTAAGTGTGCTTTTATATCCGGCGTAATATGATTATCAATGTGGTAATTTTTGTAGAATAAATGCGAGATTTAATTTCCAAAGAATTGTTTAGAGTACGTGTCCTTCTATTTCAGGCGTAATATGATTATTATTGTGGTAAATTTTATAGAATATAAGCGAGATTTAATTTCGGAACAATTATTCACATATGCTTTAATTTCCGGCGTAATATGATTATTAATGTGGTAATTTTTGGCTCAACTTACGCAACATATATTTTCGGAAGAATTAATTACGCGTGCTTATATTCCCGGCGCAATATGATTATTAATGCGGTCATTTTTATAGAATATATGCGAGTTTTGAATTCGGAAGAATTATTTAGTGTGCTTTTATTTACTGCGTAATATGATTATTAATGTGGTAATTTTTGTAATATATATGCGAGATTTAATTTCGGAAATATTATCTACGTGTGCTTTTTTTCCGGCGTAATATGTTTATTAGTGTGGTAATTTTTATAGAATATAAGCGAGATTTAATTTCGGAAGAATTATTTACATGTGCTTTTATTATTGGCGTAATACGATTATTAATTTGGTAATTTTTATAGAGCTAATGCAATATTTAATTTGGGAAGAAATATTTGCGTGTTCTTTTATTTCCAGCGTGTTCTTTTATTTCCAGCGTAATACGATTATTAATATGGTAATTCTTATAGAACATATGCGAGTTTTAATTTCGGAAGAATTATTTACTTCTGCCTTATTTTCCGGCGTAATATGTTTATTAATGTGGTATTTTTTTGCTTAAATTATGCAATATACAGGGTGCGTTAGAAAGAATGGATGGATTTCACATGGCAAGAAAATTGTAAAGATTCATTAAATCAAAAATTTATTGTTATCAACATATTCAGCAATACATGCAGTTTATTTATGGAAAACAACATTATCCATATGATGTCCTTGGCTTACAATACAGGCATCGAGGCGTTTTCTGATGTTCGCCATCACTTTCACAGTCATAGCTGGTGCAATTGCCACGATTTCTTCACGAATCGCTGCCTTCAGTTCGTCCAGTGTATGTGATCGATGTTTACAAACTTACGCCTTCAAATGGTCCCAAAGAAAGAAGTCGCAGGGCGCGAGATCTTACCGTAGCCTCGGACAATCTCAGTGCAATAGAATTTCGTCCAGGTGATTTCTTCTTTAATGTTGAACCTGTGATACGAAATGAAGCCACCCAACGCAAAATTGTATTCCGAGTTGGAATCCTAGCGTGACATCCGATGTCGAAATGAGTCCTGAGTGGCGATCACGGACTCTTCATTTTACAAAAATGTCTATACGATTAAACACGTTGTACACCAGACCAACACCATATTCTCAACTGAAACTGCATTCTATGGCTGACCCAAAAGTCGTGGTCCTCCTCACTATATTTCTCTCCTCGTTGCGTATCGATAGTTTGAAATCCATCCGTTCTTTCTGACGCACCCTTTATAATTTCGGAAAAAATATTTACATGTGATTTTATTTCCGGCATAATATGATTATTAATGTGGTAATTTTTGTAGAATATATGCGATATTTAATTTCGGAATAATTATTTGCAAGTACTTTATTTCCGGCGTAATACGGTTATTAATTTAGTAATTTTTATACAAATAATGCGATATTTAATTTAGGAACGATTATTTGCGTGTGCTTTTATTTCTGGCGTAATACCATCATTTATATGGTAATTTTTATAGAATTTATGTGAGATTTAATTTCGGAAGATTTATTTACGTGTGCTTTTAATCCAGCGTAATATGATTATTAATGTGGTAATTTTTATAGAATATATACGAAATTAAACTTCGGAAAAATTTTATAAGGTACGTTTGCTTTTATTTCCAGCGAAATATGTTTATTATTGTGGTAATTTTTATAGTATATATGCGAGATTTAATTTCGGAAAAATTATTTCCCTGTACTTTATTTCTGGCCTAATATGATTATTAATGTGGTAATTTTTATAGAAAAAAATGGGAAATTTAATTTTGGAAGAATTATTTACGTGTGCTTTTATTTTCGTCGTAATATGACTATTAATGTTGTAATTTATATATAGCCTATTATATGCGAGATTTAATTTCGGAAGAATTATTTGGAGTACGCGTGTCTTTATTTCCGGCGGAAAATGATTATTAATGTGGTAATTTTTATAGAATATATGCGAAATTTATTTTCGGAAGCATTATTTACGTGTGCTATTATTTCCGGCGTAATATAATTATTAATGTTGCAATTTTTATAGAATATATGCGACATTTAATTTCGGAAGAATTATTTACGTGTGCTTTCATTTCCGGCGTAATGTGATTATTAATGTGGTAATTTTTAAAGAATAAATGCGAGATTTAATTACGGAAAAATTATTTAGGGTACTTGTGCTTTTATTTCCGGCGTAATATGATTATTAATATATTAATTTTTAATAAATATATGCGATATTTAATTTCGGTATAATTATTTACCTGTGCTTTTTATTCGTGCGTAATATGACTATTAATGTTGTAATTTTTATATATTATATACGAGATTTAATTTCGGAAGTATTATTTACGAGTGCTCTTATTTCCGGCGCAATATGATTATTAATGTGGTAATTTTTGGAAGAACTTATGCAATATTTAATTTCGGAAGAAGTATTTAGTGTACGTGTGCTTTTATTTCCGCCGTAATATGATTATTAATGTGGTAATGTTTATAGAATATGTGCGAGAATTAATTCCGGAAGAATTATGT
Organism: Periplaneta americana; assembly: GCF_040183065.1. NCBI lineage: Eukaryota > Metazoa > Arthropoda > Insecta > Blattodea > Blattidae > Periplaneta > Periplaneta americana. Next base: position 107,379,962 of record NC_091122.1, on the reverse strand, counting down.
GTGCTTTTATTTCTGGTGTAATATGATTATTGTGGTAATTTTGATATAATATATGCAAGATTTAATTTTGGAAATATTATTTAGGGTACATATGCTTTTTTTTCCGGCGTAAAATGAATATTAATGTGGTAATTTTTATACAATATGTTGAAGATTTAATTTCGGTAAAATTATTTGCGTGCGCTTTTATTTCCGGCGTAATATGGTTATTAATGTGGTAATTTTTATAGAACATATGCGATATTTAATTTCAGAAAATTATTTGCATGTGCTTTTATTTCCGCGCCTAATATGATTATTAATGTGGAATTTTTTATAGAATATACGACATATTTATTTCCGGAATAACTATTTGCATGTGCAATTATATCCGGCGTAATATGATTATTAACGTGTTAATCTTTATAGAACTTATGCGATATTTAATTTCGGAATACTTATTTGCATCTCCTTTTATTTTCGGCGTAATATGATTATTAATGTGTTAATTTTTTTAGAAACTATGCGATATTTAATTTGTGAATAGTTATTTGCATGTGCTTTTATTTTCGGCGTAATATGATTATTAATATGGTAATATTTATAGAATATTATTTCAATAATTAATTTCGGAATAATTATTTGCATGTGCTTTTATTTCCTTCATAATATGATTATTAATGTACCGCAGTAGTTTGTATAGAAGTTATGCGATATATAATTTAGGAATAATTATTTGTCTGTGCTCTTATTTCCCGCGTAATATGATTATTAATTTGCTAAATTTTATAGAATATATGCGAAATTCAACTTCGTAATTATTATTTTCGTGTGCTTTTAAATCCGGCGTAATATGATTATTAATGTGATAATTTTTATACAATATTTGCGATATTTATTTTCGGAAGAATTATTTGATTGTGCTTTTATATCCGTTGTAATATGATTATGAATGTTGTAATTTTTATAGCCTATAAGGGAGATTTCATTTCGGAACAATTATTTGGAGTACGTGTGCTTTTATTTCCGGCGTAATGTGATTATTAATGTGGTAATTTTTATAGAATACATGCGAGATTTAATTTCGGAAGAATTATTTGGAGTACGTGTGCTTTTATTTCCGGCGTAATATGATTATTAATGTGGTAATTTTTATAGAATACATGCGAGATTTAATTTCGGAAGAATTATTCACGTATGCTATAATTACCGGCGTATTATGATTATTAATGTGGTAATTTTTGGCAGAACTTACGCAATATTTAATTTCGGATGAATTAATTCCGTTTGCTTTTCTTTCCGGCGCAATATGATTATTAAAGGGGTAATTTTTATACAATATATACGAGTTTTGAATTCGGAAGCATTATTTAGGTGTGCTTTTATTTTCGGCGTAATATGTTTATTAGTGTGGTAATTTTTATAGAATATAAGCGAGATTTAATTTCGGAAGAATTATTTAGGGTACGTGTGCTTTAATTTCCCGCGTAATATGATTATTAATGTTGTAATTTTTATAGAATATGTGCGAGATTTAATTTCGGAAGTATTATTTCCGTGTGCTCTCTTTCCGGCGTAATATGATCATTAATGTGTTAATTTTGATAGAAAATATGCGAGATTTAATTTTGGGAAGAATTATTTAGGGAACGTGTGCTTTTATTTCCGGCGTAATATCATTATTAATGTTGTAATTGTTATAGAGAATATGCGATATTTAATTTCGGAATAATTATTTACGTGTGCTTTATTTCCGACGTAATATGATTACTAATGTGGTAATTTTTCTACAATATATTCGATAATTAATTTCGGAATAATTGTTACAGGTCGCGGCCCTGTAACGCCCGTGTAGCGTGGTCGTGTAAATAAATATACAAGGGAGAGATTAAACTCAGGGAAAGAAAGGAAGAAAATAATTATTTGTTTATGCTTTTATTTCCGGTTTAATTCGGTTATTACTGTGATAATTTTTATAGAATATTTGCGAGATTTAATTTCGGAAGATTTATTTAACGTACGTGTGCTTTTATTTATGGCGAAATATGATTATTAATGTAGTAATATTTGTAGAATACATTCGATATTTAATTTCGGAAGAATTATTTAAGTGTGCTTTTATATCCGGCGTAATATGATTATTAATGTGGTAATTTTTATAGAATACATGCCACATTTAATTTCGGAATAATTATTTATAGTCCGTGTGCCTCTACTTCAGGCGTAATTTGATTATTATTGTGGTAAATTTTATACAATATATGCGAGATTTAATTCGGAAAAATTATTCACATGTGCTTCAATTTCCGGCGTAATATGATTATTAATGTGGTAATTTTTGGCTTAACTTACGCAACATATATTTTTGGAAGATTTAATTACGCGTGCTTTTATTCCCGGCGCAATATGATTATTAATGCGGTAATTTTTATAGAATATATGATAGTTTTGAATTCGGAAGAATTATTTAGTGTGCTCTCATTTACTGCGTAATATGATTAATAATGTGGTAATTTTTATAGAATATATGCGAGAATTAATTTCGGAAGAATTATTTAGGGTACGCGTGCTTTAATTTCCGGCGTAATATGATTATTAATGTGGTAATTTTTATAGAATATATGCGAGATTTAATTTCGGAAGTATTATTTACCTGTGCTCACTTTCCGGCATAATCTGATCATTAATGTGTTAATTTTAATAGAATATATGTGAGATTTAATTTTGGGAGGAATTAGTTAGGGTACGTGTGCTTTTATTTCCGGCGTAATATGATTATCAATGTGGTAATTGTTATTGAACTTATGCGATATTTAATTTCGGAATAATTATTTACGTGGGCTTTTATAGAATATATGCGATATTTAATTTCAGAATAATTATTTGCATGTGCTTTTATTTCCGATGTAATATGATCATTAATGTGGTAATTTTAATAGAAAATATGCGAGATTTAATTTTGGGAATAATCATTTAGGGTACGTGTGCTTTTATTTCGGGCGTAATATGATTATTATTGTGGTAATATTTACAGAAATTATGCTATATTTAATTTCGAAATAATTATTTACGTGTGCTTTTCTTTCCGGCGTAATATGATTACTAATGTTTTAATTTTTATACAATATATGCGATTTTTAATTTCGGAAAATTTATTTGCATGTGCCATATTTCCGACGTAATATGATTACTAATGTGGTAATTTTAGTGGATCATATGCAATATTTAATTTCGGACAAATTATTTACGTGTGCTTTTATTTCCGGCGTAATATGATTATTAATGTTGTAATTTTTGTAGAATATATTCCATATTTATTTTCGCAATAATTATTTGCAGGTCGCGGCCCTGTAACGCCCGTGTAGCGTGGTCGTGTAAATAAATATACAAGGGAGAGGTTAAACTCAGGGAAAGAAAGAAAATAATTATTTGCTTATGCTTTTATTTCCGGCGTAATACGATTATTAATGTGGTAATTTTTATAGAATATTTGCGATATTTAATTTCGGAAGGATTATTTAACGTACGCGTGCTTTATTTGTGGCATAATATGATTATTGATGTGGTAATTTTTATGGAATATATGCGAGATTTAATTTCGGAAAATTTATTTACGTGTGCTTTTATTTCCGGCGTAATATGATTAACAATGTGGTAATTTTTATAGAATAAATGCGAAATTAAATTTCGGAAAAATATGTAGGGTACGTTTGCTTTTATTTCCAGTGAAATATTATTATTATTGTGGTAATTTTTATATTATATATGCGAGATTTAATTTCGGAAAAATTATTTCCCTGTACTTTTATTTCCGTAATAATATGATTATTAATGTGGTAATTTTTCTAGAATATATATTCGATATTTAATTTCGGAATAATTATTTGCATGTGCCTTTAGTTCCAGCATAATATGATTATTAATGTACCGTAGTAGATTGTATAGAAATTATGCGATATTTAATTTGGGAATAATTATTTGCTTGTGCTTTTATTTCCGGCGTAATATGATTATTAATGTGCTAAATTTTGTAGAATATGTGGGATATATAAATTCGTAATTATTATTTGCATGTGCTTTTAAATCTGGCGTAATATGTTTATTAATGCGTTAATTTTTATAGAATATATGCGATATTTAATTTCGGAAGAATTATTCGATTGAGCTTTCATTTCCGTTGTAATATGATTATTAATGTGGTACTTTTTATAGAATATATGCGAGAATTAATTTCGGAAGACTTATTTGGAGTACTTGTGCTTTTATTTCTGGCGTAATAAGATTATTAATGTGGTAATTTTTATAGAATATATGCGAGATATTATATCGGGAGAATTATTCACGTATGCTATAATTTCCGGCGTAATATGATTATTAATGTGGTAATTTTTGGCAGAACTTATGGAATATTTAATTTCGGATGAATTAATTTCGTGTGTGTTTATTTCCGGCGAAATATGATTATTAATGTCGTAATTTTTATAGATTATATGCGAGTTTTGAATTCGGAAGAATTATTTAGGTTTGCTTTTATTTTCGGCGTAATATGTTTATTAGTGTAGTAATTTTTATAGATTATAAGCGAGATTTAATTTCGGAAGAATTATTTAGGGTGCGTGTGTATTAATTTTCCGTGTAATATGATTATTAATGTGGTAATTTTCATAGAATATATGCGAGATATAATTACGGAAGTATTATATACGTGTGCTCTTTTTCCGGCATAATATGATCATTAATGTGTCAATTTTAATAGAATATTTGCGAGATTTAATTTCGGAAGAATTATTTAGGGTACGTATGCTTTTATTTCCGACGTAATATGATTATTAAAGTGGTAATTGTTATAGAACTTATGCAATATTTAATTTCGGAATAATTATTTACGTGTGCTTTTATTTCTGGAGTAATACGATTACTAATGTTGTAATTTTTATAGAATGTATGCGATATTTAATTTCGGAATAATTATTTGCATGTGCTTTTATTTCCGACGTAATATGATTACTAATGTGATATTTTTTGTAGAACATATGCAATGTTTAATTTCGGAAAAATTAAATACGTGTGCTTTTATTTCCGGCGTAATATCATTATTAATGTGGTAATTTTTGTAGAATATATTCGATATTTAATTTCGGAATAATTATTGCAGGTCGCGGGCTTGTAACGCCCGTTTTGCGTGGTCGTGTAAATAAACATACAAGGCAAAGTTTAAACTCAGGGAAAGAAGAAAAGGAAATAATTATTTGCTTATGATTTTATTTCCGGCGTAATACGATTATTAATATGGTAATTTTTATATAATATTTGCGAGATTTAATTTCGGAACAATTATTTAACGTACGTGTGCTTTTATTTGTGGCGTAATATGATTATTGATGTCGTAATTTTTATGGAATATATGCGAGATTTAATTTCGGAAAATTTATTTACGTGTGCTTTTATTTCCGGCATAATATGATTATTAATGTGGTAATATTTATAGAATATATGCGAAATTAAATTTCGGAAAAATTGTAAGGGTACGTTTGCTTTTATTTCCAGCGAAATATGTTTATTATTGAGGTAATTTTTATACTTATATGCGAGATTTAATTTCGGAAAAATTATATTCCTGTACTTTTATTTCCGGCGCAATATGATTATTAATGTGGTAATTTTTGGAAGAACTTATGCAATATTTAATTTCGGAAGAAGTATTTAGTGTACGTGTGCTATTATTTCCGGCATAATGTGATTATTAATGTGGTAATGTTTATAGAATATGTGCGAGAATTAATTCCGGAAAAATTATGTGTGCTTTTATTTCTGGCGTAATATGATTATTGTGGTAATTTTGATATAATATATGCGAGATTTAATTTTGGAAATATTATTTAGGGTATATATGCTGTTATTTCCAGTGTAAAATGAATATTAATGTGGTAATTTTTATACAGTATGTTGGAGATTTAATTTCGGAAAAATTATTTGCGTGCGCTTTTATTTCCGGCGTAATATGGTTATTATTGTGGTAATTTTTGCAGAACATATGCGATATTTAATTTCATAAAATTGTTTGCATGTGCTTGTATTTCCGCGCGTAATATGATTATTAATGTGGAAATTTTTACAGAATATACGCCATATTTTTTCCGGAATATATATTTGCATATGCAATTATTTCCGGCGTAATGTGATTATTAATGTGTTAATCTTAATAGGACTTATGCGTTATTTAATTTCGGAATAATTATTTGCATGTGCTTTTAAATCCGGCATAATATGATTAGTAATGTGTTAATTTTAATAGAATATATGCGATATTTAATTTCGGAAGAATTATTCGATTGAGCTTTCATTTCCGTTGTCATATGATTATTAATGTGGTACTTTATATAGAATTAATGCGAGAATTAATTTCGGAAGACTTATTCACGAATGCTATAATTTCCGGCGTAATATGATTATTAATGTGGTAATTTATGTAGAATATATTCGATATTTAATTTCGGATGAATTAATTTCGTGTGTTTTTATTTCCGGCGAAATATGATTATTAATGTGGTAATTTTTAGAGATTATATGCGATTTCTGAATTCGGAAGAATTATTTAGGTGTGCTTTCATTTGCGGCGTAATATGTGTATTAGTGTGGTAATTTTTATAGATTATAAGCGAGATTTAATTGCGGAAGAATTATATAGGGTGCGTGTGCGTCAATTTCCAGCGTAATATGATTATTAATGTGGTAATTTTCATAGAATATATGCGAGATTTAATTTCGGAATTATTATCTACGTGTGCTCTCTTTCCGGCATAATATGATCATTAATGTGTTAATTATAATAGAATATTTGCGAGATTTAATTTCGGAAGAATTATTTAGGGTACGTATGCTTTTATTTCCGACGTAATATGATTATTAATGTGGTAGTTGTTATAGAACTTATGCGATATTTAATTTCGGAATAATTATATACGTGTGCTTTTATTTCTGGCGTAATATGATTACTAATGTTGTAATTTTTACAGAATGTATGCGATATTTAATTTCGGAATAATTATTTGCATGTGCTTTTATTTCCGACGTAATATGATTACTAATGTGATATTTTTTGTAGACCATATGCAATATTTAATTTCGGAAAAATTATTTACATGTGCTTTTATTTCCGGCGTAATATCATTATTAATGTGGTAATTTATGTAGAATATATTCGATATTTAATTTCGGAATAATTATTTGCAGGTAGCGGCCTTGTAACGCCCGTTTTGCGTGGTCGTGTAAATAAACATACAAGGGAACGTTTAAACTCAGGGAAAGAAAAAAAGGAAATAATTATTTCCTTATGCTTATATTTCCGGCGTAATACGATTATTAATGTGGTAATTTTTATAGAATATTTGCGAGATTTAATTTCGGAAGAATTATTTAAAGTACGTGTGCTTTTATTTGTGGCCTAATATGATTATTGATGTGGTAATTTTTATGAAATATATGCGAGATTTAATTTCGAAAGAATTATTTACGTGTGCTTTTATATCCGGCGTAATATGATTATTAATGGGGTAATTTTTATACAATGTATGCGAGATTTAATTTCGGAAGAATTATTTAGAGTACGTGTGCTCCTATTTCAGGCATAATATGATTATTAATGTGGTAAATTTTGTAGAATATATGCGATATTTAATTTCGGAAGAATTATTCACATGTGCTTTATTTTCCGCGTAATATGATTATTGATGTGGTAATTTTTCTGGAATATATGCGATATATAATTTCGGAAGAATTATTTAAGTGTGCTTTTATATCCGGCGTAATATGATTATTAATGTGGCAATTTTTATAGAATATATGCGAGATTTAATTTCGGAACAATTATTTAGGGTACGTGTGCTTTTATTTGCTGCGTAATATGATTAATAATGTGGTAATTTTTAAACATTATATACGATATTTAATTTCGTAATAATTATTTGCATGTGCTTTTATTTCCGGTGTAATATGATTATTAATGTAGTAATTTTGTAGAATATATACGACATTCAATTTCGGAAGAAATATTTGGATGTGCTGTTATTATTGGCGTAACACGATTATTAATTTGGTAATTTATATAGAACTAATGCAATATCTAATTTGGGAAGAAATATTTGCGTGTTCTTTTATTTCCAGCGTAATACGATTATTAATATGGTAATTCTTATAGAACATATGCGAGTTTCAATTTCGGAAGAATCATTTACTTGTACTTTATTTTCCGGCGTAATATGATTATTAATGTGGTAATTGTTATAGGACTTTTGCGATATTTAATTTCGGAATAATTATTTACGTGTGCTTTTATTTCTGGCGCAATATAGTTATTAATGTTGTAATTTTTATATAATATATGCGATATTTAATTTCGGAATAATTATTTGCATGTGCTTTTATTTCCGACGTAATATGATTACTCATGTGGTAATTTTTGTAGAACATATGCAATATTTAATTTGGGAAAAATTATTTACGTGTGCTTTTATTTCCGGCGTAAAGTGATTATTAATGTGGTAATTTATGCAGAATACATTCGATATTAAATTTGGGAATAATTATTTGCAGGTCGCGGCCTTGTAACGCCCGTGTGGCGTGGTCGCGTAAGTAAATAATCATACAAGGGAGAGGTTAAACTCAGGGTAAGAAAGAAAGAAAGTAATTATTTGCTTATGCTTTTATTTCCGGCGCAATACGATTATTAATGTGGTAATTTTTATAGAATTTGCGAGATTTAATTTCGGAAGAATTATTTACGTGTGCTTTTATATCCGGCGTAATATGATTATTAATGTGGTAATTTTTATAATATATATGCTAGATTCTTTATTTCGGAAGAATTATTTAGAGTATGTGTGCTTTTATTTCCGGCGTATTATGATTATTAATGCGGTAATTTTTATAGAATATATGCGAGATTTAATTTCGGAATAATTATTCACGTGTGCTTTAATTTCCGGCGTAATATGATTATTAATGTGATATTGTTTGGCAGAAACTATGCAACATTTAATTTCGGAAGAATTAATTACGCGTGTTTTTATTTCCGGCGCATTATGATTATTAATGTGGTAATTTTTTTAGAATATATGCGAGTTTTGAATTCGGAAGAATTATATAGGGGAGAGTCGGGTAGTATGGGACATAGCGTAATATTGGACATTGAGTTTCTTACATCTACCACACGATGATAGTACCTGATTGACATGGTTACGTTTCTGTGATGTCGCATAGAGTAACGTAACCATGTCATTCAGGTACTACCATATGGTGGTAGATGAAAGAAACGCACTGTCCGATACTACCCGATGTCCGATATTACCCGACTCTCCCCTACGTGTGCTTTTATTTCCTACGTAATATGATTATTAATGTGGTATTTTTTATAGAATATATGCGAGATGTAATTTCGGAAGTATTATTTACGTGTGCTTTTTTTCGGCGTAATATGATCATTAATGTGGTAAATTTATAGAATATATTCGAGATTTTATTTCGGAACAATGATTTAAGGTACTTGTGCTTTTATTTCCGGCGTAATTTGATTATTAATGAGGAAATTATTATAGAACTTATCCGATATTTAATTTCAGAATAAATAATTACGTGTGCTTTTATCTCCGGCGTAATATGATTATTTGTGATAATTTTTATAGAATATATGGGAGAATTAATTTTGGAGGAATTATTTACGGTAGTTGTGCTTTTTTTTCGGGCGTAAAATGATTATTAATTTGGCAATTTTGATCCATTTTATGCCATATTTAATTGCGATATACTTATTTGCTTGTGCTTTTATTTCCTGCGTAATATGATTATTAATGTGGTAATTTTTAAACATTATATACGATATTTAATTTCGTAATAATTATTTGCATGTGCTTTTATTTCCGGTGTAATATGATTATTAATGTAGTAATTTTGTAGAATATATACGACATTCAATTTCGGAAGAAATATTTGGATGTGCTGTTATTATTGGCGTAATACGATTATTAATTTGGTAATTTTTATGAAACGAATGCGATATTTAATTTGCGAACAAATATTTGCGTGTTCTTTTATTTCCAGCGTAATACGATTATTAATATGGTAATTCTTATAGAACATATGCGAGTTTTAATTTCGGAAGAATTATTTACCTGTGCTTTATTTTCCGGCGTAATATGATTACTAATGTGGTAATTTTTTGTAGAAATTATGCAATATTTAATTTCGGAAAAATTATTTACGTTTGCTTTTATTTCCGGCGTAATAATATTATTAATGTGGTAATTTTTGTAGAATATATGCGATATTTAATTTCGGAACAATTATTTGCATGTGCTTTTATTTCCGGCGTAACACGATTATTAATTTTAGTAGTTTTTTTTACAAATTATGCGATGTTTAATTTCGGAACAATAATTTGCGAGTGCTTTTATTTCAGGCGTAATATGATTACTAATATGGTAATTTTTACAGAATGTATGTGAGATTTAATTTCGGAAGAATTATTTAGGTGTGCTTTTATTTCCGGCGTAATATGATTACTAATGTGGTAGTTTTTATAGAGTATAAGCGAAATTTAATTTCGGAAGAATTATTTACGGTACGTTTGCTTTTATTTCCGGCGAAATATGACTATTAATGTGGTAATTTTTATATAATATATGCGAGATTTAATTTCGGAAGAATTATTTCCCTGTAATTTTATTTCCGGCTTAACATGATTAATAATGTGGAAATTTTATAGAATATATGCGTGATTTAATTTCGGAATTATTATTTACGTGTGCTTTTATTTTCGTCGCAATATGGTTATTAATGTTGTAATTTATATATAGCCTATTATATGCGAGATTTAATTTCGGAAGAATTTTTTGGAGCACGTGTGCCTTTATTTCCGGCGTAAAATGATTATTAATGTGGTAATTTTTATAGAATAAATGCGAGATTTATTTTCGGAAATATTATTTACGTATCCTTTTATTTCCGGCGTAATATAATTATTAATGTTGTAATTTTTATAGAATATAAGCGAGATTTAATTTCGGAAGAATTATTTACGTGTGCTTTTATTTCCGGCGTAATATGTTTATTAGTGTGGTCATTTTTATAGAATATAAGCCAGATTTAATTTCGGAAGAATTATTTAGGGTACGTGTGCTTCAATTTCTGGCGTAATATGATTATTAATGAGGTAATTGTTATAGAACTTATGCGATATTTAATTTCGGAATAATTATTTTCGTTTGCTTTTATTTCCGGCTTAATATGATTACTAATATGGTAATTTTCATAGAATATATGCGACATTTAATTTCGGAAGAATTATTTACGTGTGCTTTTACTTCCGGCGTAATATGATTATTAATGTGGTAATTTTAAAAAATATGTGCGAGATTTAATTACGGGAAAATTATTTATGGTATTTGTGCTTTTATTTCCGCCGTAATATGATTATTAATATGGAAATTTTTATTAAATATATGTGATATTTAGTTTCGGAATAATTATTTACCTGTGCTTTTATTTCCGGCGTACTATAATTATTAATGTTGTAATTTTTATATATTATATGCGAGATTTAATTTCGGAGGAATTATTTACGCGTGCTCTTATTTCCGGCGCAATATGATTATTAATGTGGTAATTTTTGGTAGAACTTATGCAATATTTAATTTCGGAAGAGCTATTTAGGGTACGTGTGCTTTTATATCCGGCGTAATATGATTGTTAATGTGGTAATGGTTATAGAATATGTGCGAGAATTAATTTCGGAAGAATTATGTGCGATTTTATTTCTGTCGTAATATGATCCGGCGTAAAATGAATATTAATGTGGTAATTTTTATACAATATATGGGAGATTTAATTTCGGAAGAGTTATTTGCGTGTGCTTTTATTTCCAGCGTAATATGATTATTAATGTGGTAATTTTTATAGAACATATGCGATATTTAATTGCAGAAAATTATTTGCATGTGCTTTTACTTCCGCGCGTATTATGATTATTAATGTGGAAATTTTTTGTACAATATGCGCCATATTTAATTTCGGAATAATGATTTGCATTTGCAATTATTTCCGGCGTAATATGATTATTAATGTGTTAATTTTTATAGAACTTATGCGATATTTAATTTCGGAATAATTATTTGCATCTGCTTTTATTTTCGGCGTAATATGATTATTAATGTGGTAATATTTATAGAATATATATTCGATATTTAATTTGTGAATAGTTATTTGCATGTGCTGTTATTTTCGGCGTAATATGATTATTAATGTGGTAATATTTATAGAATATATATTCGATATTTAATTTCGGAATAATTATTTGCATGTGCTTTTATTTCCTCCATAATATGGTTATTAAAGTACCGTAGTAGTTTGTATAGAATTTATGCGATATTTAATTTAGGAATAATTATTTCCTTGTGGTCTTATTTCCCGCGTAACATGATTCTTAATGTGCTAAGTTTTATAGAATAAATGCGATGTTTAACATCGTAATTATTATTTGCATGTGCTTTTAAATCTGGCGTAATATGATTATTAATGTGATAATTTTATACAATATATGCGATAATTATTTTCGGAACAATTATTTGATTGTGCTTTTATTTCCGGCGTAATATGATTATTAATGTGGTCATTTTTATAGAATATATGCGAGATTTAATTTCGGAAGAATTATTCACATATGCTATAATTACCGGCGTAATATGATTATTAATATGGTTATTTTTGGCAGAAAGTATGCAATATTTAATTTCGGATGAATTAATTTCGTGTGCTTTTATTTGCGGCGCAATACGATTATTAAAGTGGTAATTTTTATAGAATATATGCGAGTTTTGAATTCGTAAGAATTATTTAGGTGTGCATTTATTTTCGGCTTAATATGTTCATTCGTGTGGTAATTTTTATAGAATATAAGCGAGATTTAATTTCGGAAGAATTATTTAGGGTACGTATGCTTCAATTTCCGGAGTAATATGATCATTAATGTGGTAATTTTTATAGAATATATGAGAGATTTAATTTCGGAATTATTATTTACAAATGCTCCCTTTGCGGCGTAATATGATCATTAATGTGTTCATTTTAATAGAAAATATGCAAGATTTAATTTTGGGAAGAATTATTTAGGGAAAGTGTGCTTTTATTTCCGGCATAATATGATTATTAATGTCGTAATTGTTATAGAACTTATGCGATATTTAATTTCGGAATAATAATTTTCGTTTGCTCTTATTTCCGGCGTAATATGATTACTAATGTGGTAATTTTTGTAGAACATGTGCAATATTTAATTTCGGAAAAATTCTTTACGTGTACTTTTATTTCCGGCGTTATATGATTATTAGAGTGGTAATTTTTGTAGAATATATTCGGTAATTAATTTCGGAATAATTATTTGTATGTCGCGGCCCTGTAACGCCCGTGTATCGTGGTCGTGTGAATGAACATACAAGGGAGAGCTTAAACTCAGGGAAAGAAAGAAAATAAATATTTGCTTATGCTTTCATTTCCGGCCTAATACGATTATTAATGTGGTAACTTTTATAGAATATTTGCGAGATTTAATTTCGGAAAATTATTTTACGTATGAGTGCTTTTATTTATGGCGTAATATGATTATTGATGTGGTAATTTTTATGGAATAATTAAGAGATTTAATTTCGAAAGAATTATTTACCTGTGCTTTTATATCCGGCGTAATGTGTTTATTAATGTGGTAATTTTTATAGAATATATGCGAGATTATATTTCGGAAGAATTATTTGGAGTACGTGTGCTTTTATTTCCGGCGTAATATGATTATTAATGTGGTAATTTTTCTGGAATATATGCGATATTTAATTTCGGAAGAATTATTTAAGTGTGCTTTTATATCCGGCGTAATATGATTATTAATGTGGTAACTTTTATAGAATACATGCGAGAATTAATTTGCGAAGAATTATTTAGAGTACGTGTGCTTCTATTTCAAGCGTAATATGATTATTATTGTGGTAAATTTTATAGAATATATGCGAGATATAATTTCGGAAGAGTTATTCACATGTGCTTTAATTTCCGGCGTAATATGATTATTAATGTGGCAGTTTATGAAGAAAGTATGCAATAGATAATTTCGGAAGAATTATTTGCGTGTGCTTTTATTCCCGGCGCATTATGATTATTAATGCGGTAATTCTTATAGAATATATGCGAGTTTTGAAGTCGAAAGAAGTATTTAGTGTGCTTTTATTTACTACGTAATAAGATTATTAATGTGGTAATTTTTATATAGTACATGCGAGATTTAATTTCTTAAGAATTATTTAGAGTACGTGTGCTTCTATTTCAGGCGTAATATGATTATTAATGAGGTAAATTTTATAGAATATATGCGAGATTTAATTTCGAAGAATTATTCACATGCGCTTTAATTTCCGGAGTAATATGATTATTAATGTGGTAATTTTTGGCAGAACTAAGGCAACATATATTTTCGGAAGTATTTATTGCGCGGTTTTTTTTCCCGGCGCAATATGATTAATAATGCGGTAATTTTTTTGTAGAATATATGCGAGTTTTGAATTCGGAAGAATTATTTACGTGTGCTTTTATTTAATGCGTAATATGATTATTAATGTGGTAATTTTTATAGTTTATATGCGAAATTTAATTTCGGAAGTATTATTTACGAGTGCTCTTATTTCCGGCGTAATATGATTATTAATGTGGTAATTTTTGGTAGAACTTATGCAATATTAATTTCGGAAATGTTATTTAGGGTACGTGTGCTTTTATTTCCGGCGTAAAAGGAATATCATTGTGTTAATTTTTATACAGTATGTGGGAGATTTAATTTCGGAAGAATTATTTGCGTGTACTTTTATTTCCGGCGTAATATGATTATTAATTTGGTAATTTTTATAGAATATATGCGAGATTTAATTTCGGAAGAATTATTTATGTGTGCTTTTATTTCCGGCGTAATATGGTTATTAATGTGCTAATTTCGGAGAATATATGCGAGATTTAATTTCGGAAGAATTATTTATGCTACGTTTGCTTTTATTTCCGGCGTAATATGATTATTAATATGGTAATTTGTATAGAATATATGTGAGGTTTGATTTCGGAAAAGATATATACGTGTGCTTTTATTTCGCCGTAATTTGATTATTAATGTGGTAGTTTTTATAGAATATATGCGAGATTTAGTACAGGAAGAATTATTTACGTGTGCTTTTATTTCCGGTGTAATGTGATTATTAATGTTGTAACTTTTATAGAATATATGCGAGATTATTTTTCGGAAGAATTATGTAGGGTACGTGTGCTTTTAGTTCCTGCTTAATATGATTCTTAATATGGTAATTTTTATAGAATATATGCGAGATTTTATTTCGGAAAAAATTATTTACGTGTGCTTTTATTTCCTGTGTAATATGATTATTAATGTGGTAATTTTTATAGAATATAATCGTGATTTAATTTCGGAAGAATTATTTAGGGTACGTGTGCTTTTATTTCTGGTGTAATATGATTATTAATGTGGTAATTTTTGTAGAATATATGCGAGATTTAAGTTGGGAAGAATTATTTAAGTGTTCTTTAATTTCCGGTGTAATATGATTATTAATGTGGTAATTTTTGGTAGAACTTATGCAATATTTAATTTCGGAAAAATTAATTACGTGTGCTTTTATTTCCGACGTAATATCATTGTTAATGTGGTAATTTTTATAGAACTTATGCGAGAATTAATTTCGGATGAATTATTTAATTGAATTGTGCTTTTATTTCCGTCGTAATATGATTAATAATGTGGTCATTTTTATAGAATATATGCGGGATTTAATTTCGGAAGATTTATTTAGGGTACGTGTGCTTTTATTTCTGGTGTAATATGATTATTAATGTGGTAATTTTTGTAGAATATATGCGAGATTTAAGTTGGGAAGAATTATTTAAGTGTTTTTTAATTTCCGGTGTAATATGATTATTAATGTGGTAATTTTTGGTAGAACTTATGCAATATTTAATTTCGGAAAAATTATTTACGTGTGCTTTTATTTCCGACGTAATATGATTGTTAATGTGGTAATTTTTATAGAACTTATGCGAGAATTAATTTCGGATGAATTATTTAATTGTATTGTGCTTTTATTTCCGTCGTAATATGATTAATAATGTGGTAATTTTTATAGAATATATGCGAGATTTAATTTCGGAAGATTTATTTGTGAGTGCTTTTATTTTGGGCGTAATATATTTATTAGTGTGGTAATTTTTATAGAATATGTGCGAGATTTAATTTCGGAAGTATTAATTTGGGTACGGGACATTCCATATCAAATCAACAAGGCACACAACCCGACCGACTGAGATTTGTTTAAAATTTGACGGTTTGTTTGACCTGCCGCGCTAACTGAAACTGCCGAGTTTCATATGTCCTGTCCTTTTCGTTTTCTGTCAGTGGCGTTTCAAACCTGAAGAAAAATATCATTTTTGTAAGCACGCCGCTTCAATTAAAATTATATATCTCAACAACGTCTCCAGCTAAATTTACAAAAATTGGGTGATACATTCTTAATATGTGATAGTTTTTATTACTTATATTGTTTTCTGCATGTATTGAATTACACTAAAAAAAACATGGTGAAACACTTTTCATATATTCATATTTAAAAATTCGGGGGTTCTATTTTAATGAAAAAAATATATAGTACGCCTCAATTAGTGATATAATGAACTGATAAGTTTCAACTTGGAATCTTCATAGGTTATAAAGATAAAAATTATTATGTCACAGCAAGCGTAAGCTAACCGTATAAGTTACGATAAATATGTCCCACACATTCGTAGTATTTAATTATATTTGATCATATTCTTGAATGTCGCTATGTAATTTAACATGTAGTACATAATTGGAATTTTTTTAATTATTACCTGAAATAAATTATTGTCACATGGATTTTGTTAAACCTGCAGTTCTGTAAGAAATGCTTACCTTTCATTGCTGAGATGAAATAGCCTGTTCATCTTTCCAGACAGGATGCTGCGTTGTTTCAACTGCATTTTAAAACTGCTTAGCAAGTATAATACCCATCCTAAACAGCAGGGCTGTATGAAACTTGTGTTCCAGGCACTGCGGTGGATTTTGCAAATCGAAGAGCAAGCATTTTTTCCTCTTCAGTATAGCCATTTTTAGTCACATAAACGGTATTAATGTTTGGGAGATGATGCCTTGCCCAGTCGTACAATTCCCTAGGTGTAGTTATTTGTTTATCGGATGGTCTCTGCAAACTAGCACAAGCCGCAAACCTTTTAAGTGTCCCACCTACAACGTCGCATGCTCTTTTGCCATGCGATATGCAAAAATAATGCAATTCTGTTGGAAATCCAAAATCTTCTTCATGTAATGTGAGGTTCAGGAAATGTTTTCTATTTTTATACTGAGCAGAGAATCCATCGGAGAAATACATAATTTTTGTGGTGAATTACAGATGTTTGTTTTAATGACTCCATTAGATATTTTTGAAACAGATGTACAGCTGTAGTGTCATATTTCGGGCAGTGTGAAATTATTACCAGATTTTTAATAGAGACTGTATCAGATGACGATTCGTTATGATTTATTACGAAAGTATGAATGGTTGTCTGCATATTAGTTCTGTGATATGACTGAATTTCATCTTGGATTACGAAGTAATAGTTTTCAGCGAAGTCGCATAACACAACAAGCAGGCATGGCTGTAGAAATGATTTCATATCACGTAGAAACTTACTTTGTTCAGATGATATAAATGAGTGAGTTAGTAAATCACCAAGTTTCTCCAAGAGACAGTCGAAAAATTTGTCTGTGGGTTTCATTATAGTCTCAAGCGTTGATCGGTCAGTCGTCATCCACTGCTTGTAGGTCACTGATTCACTGCAGTTTTATACGAAACATTTCTCTAAACCCTCCCTTATTTTGAATGGTTCAGGACATTCTGTACATTTCCTGAACAAGCAATTTATATGAGGAGGATTGCACACCATAGTAGCCAAGAAATGTTAAGTTGGAAAGTATAAAGAAGAATTTTCTTGAAATCCACGTAGACCTGAAACTTTAATAAATTGCTTCCGGCATAAGTTTTACATTCTGACAGGACACAGACACAGACAGTATATTCCACTAACTCCAGCTAGAATACAATTTCTTGGTCAGGGTTAGAATTTTTAAACACTGCATATAATTAATTTCTGCTCATGTTATTTACTCCCTGATTCTTTAATCACAACAAATATTTCTTACCAGACATCATTCTGCTTATCTCGTCGGAACAACAGAATTCTTTAACTTTACCGGCAACAGTCGCGAGCAAGGGTTTTCCAGGTTTCGGATTTGGTGAACACAAAATTCCCTTTCCCTTTGCCAGGACTTTGGCTTTCCGAATTATGTATTCGAAAGCTGAAGCAAACTCTTTTTTATATTATTTACGCTGCAGCTTTTAGGTAGTAGTGTTAAAATGGTGATTATCTCACTTTTACCTGAATTTTGAAAATTTTCCTGCAACTGAGACAAAATTTCAGAATCAGAAAGGTCCTGGTTCCTCGGCATCTTTATATCGAAGACTTTGTCTTTTACAATATTTTCAAATTTCTGTCTCTTATATTTCTTTTGTTGTAGCCTTTCTTGTTTAATAAGGAACACACCTTGGTCAAAAAGACTTGTATTTAATGTACTTACATTTGCTGTAGAGTCGACTTATTCTTCATTACTAGAGTCATTATGAGGATTCTGCGTAATAGCATCATATTATATTTTTATTTCTTTGCGACACATAGCGCACACCTATTGTTCCTGTTTTAAATCAGGAAATACATTAAGCATCCACGATATAACACTTCTTAATTTTTTCCTCTAATTACAGTGCCCTGATTTCTCGAAGGGATTGCAGCAAACATAGGCCTATAACTTAAAACGCGACTCCATTACATCGCACAACACTACCACATACTACGAAAACTAACGACACTGCACTTGAAACAGATTGCATGTTTTGTATAAATTGAAGACTGTATAAACTGCCACTCATGACGGGCTGACAGATCGATGACGCAGCTTATCAGACAAGTAGGAACTCGTGCGCATGCAGTGTTGGTGTAAGACGGGGTTAAGTGCTACAAACCAATACATTGATATATTTTTTACTGATATTCCTGAAACGTTTCCAAAATGAAACTTACACCAAGGGGAGAATACTCTTACCTCTATAACATACATTTTTCGCGAAATAATTTATTTCCCGCATTTATAGATATTCAATGTTAAAATGTGTTTCACGTGACTATTCAATAAAGAATTCATTACTTTGATGCAAACCTATTTTTATTGAAACGTATGATCCCTTAGCTTTAAAATAAGCCCACGTTTAAGATTCTACCTCAATTAGAAGAGAAGTTATGAATTATTTTTGTTCACATAGTATGCGACATTTTTATATTTTTTCTCGTATTGACAGAATTGCTGTAGGGATATCGTGCATTATTGAGGGCTAAAATTTTACATAATTACTTAACTTAAGGTTCTTTATCATCCTACCAAATTTAATGAAAATCTGAGGTGGTCGGGTTGAAAAGTCCACTTTTTTGTGTTGATTTGACATGGAATGCCCTGTACGTGTGCTTTTATTTCCGGCGTAATATGATTATTAATGTGGTAATTTTTATAGAAAATATGCCATATTTAATTTCGGAAGAATTATTTGCGTGTGATTTTATTTCCGACGTAATATGATTATTAATGTGGTAATTTTTATAGAATACATGCGAGATTTAATTTCGGAAGAATTATTTATGTGTGCTTTTATTTCCGGCGTAATATGATTATTAATGTGGTAATTTTTATAGAATATATGTGAGATTTAATTTCGGAAGAATTATTTACGTGTGCTTTTATCTTCGGCTTAATATGATTATTTATAGGGTAATTTTTGTAGAACTTGTGCGATATTTAATTTCGGAATAATTATTTACCTGTGTATCTTGATCATGATAATTTATCTGAAAATCAATGGATAATCATTGGAAATAATGGGGGGATATTACATTTTTTTAAATTGTTTAACTTTTAGTGGTTACACCTATAACATAATGGAGTTTCAAAAAGAATTATCTACCATAGAGTACGATTTTTTTATTTTCGTATAAAAATTGATTTTACTCCTACATTAATATACTTTATTCAACATAAGGCTAGGGCTATAAATTACTTTTCTTGTAATTAACATTATTCGTACTGCTTACATTTTTTGTGCTCTCAATATCGTATAATTTCTACTTTATTGCCGGAATCTAAACGACTTCGATTTCTTGTTTTCCACGAGATATTTATTTGTAAACAAATTCTTTGATATACACCTACACTTTCGTCTGTGGTTCGTTTAATTTCAGTGAACGGTTTTGAAAATAACAAGTTCGAAACGAGATGTAGCCAACAAGGAATGAAAGTTTTCCGCATTTTTCGCATAGAGACGCTGTGGGCTGCTACTACGTCATTGTGGCGACGTTGAACACAAGGTTCAGTTTCTTTTTACCTACTTGAATGTGGATCCGACACTTTATTTTGTATGATCTGACTTGAAAAAGTCAAGACGAAGTGAAGTTAAGTGAAATTCTTGAAACGGACTTTAGATTAAAATTGCTTAGTTTAGGCAAATATTGTCACTTTCTACAAAGTGAAGGTTGAATGATAAAGTGGTTTATGTTTTAACATCTTGTGAATATTTAAAGTAAGTTTCTTTCGATAGACTAAGACTTTTTCCGTATTTACTTACTTCTTCCTTTTCAGCATAAATTAGTTCAAACTTTTCTGAATATACTGTATGTTTAGCTTAGGATAAATATTGCTCTTTGTAGAGGAGTTCTGAAGAATTGTGTTCTTTTCATGTATAGTGTTTCAGTAAGTTGGATATATAGTGTAAACCAACTTACAGTCAGCCGTCCATGGTGTGCCATAGGAGGCTGGACTTCACTACTCTCACTTTGAGATGAGATTGTAAGGGATTTGTTGGAATACTACAGAGGAACAGAAGCTTCCGGAGAAAACCCTCTGTTACCTGGACCGCGGGCTTATAGCAGGGGCATGCAGGAGATCGAAGCTGGGTCTACAGTATTAAGTCCAAACGCTTTAGTCACTGGACCACCATGGTGGCTTTATATAAAGTGTACCACTGTATAGATATTGTAAAAAAATTTGCGAATGAGAAATAATATGTTTCTTTATTTAATGAATTATCCAATTCACACCTTGAATTGATATTTTTATTAATTCAGGGACAGTAGACACGTTGCTATTGTTCGTTTTCTCGCGTTTAATATGGTTGTTACAACTTTACATGCAGAATTCAGAAGCCACCAGCCTGAGGATTCTGATTAATGAAGAAAGAATACATGTAAGTTAAGGAAAAATGAGGGTAGAGTTCAAATGGAATTAATAGAGATCAAACTACTTGTGTGTATTCCGTAACGCAATTTTTTTTGTTTTGTTTTGTTTCTTTTGTTTCAGGCCCCGCTCATATCCTGTGCCTCATCGTGGCGAGCGGGTGAAACAAAGAATGACGCATGAATGCAAGGCTGAAAATATTTTTGTAATTTTCCGTCACTGGTCTCATTTAGGACACTACTTGTTATTTAAATTAGTTCATGTTCATAGCAGATTTCTAAGATATCACTTTTATAAAATTTCTTTGTAAAGCGTTCCTAATTCCTACTCATCACATAATTAATAATTTCAAATGGAAACACAAATGCGTCCTTCTTTGGCCAAACAGGATAACTGCAACTAGTCGTACATTGGCCTATATAAAGTCAGTTCATGGACTCTGCTGATCAGGGATTCATTAAGCTAAGTTACAGATTACAAGTTGACTTCTTTTGATATCACATATAAATGCATCATTGGTTATAATCAGAGCTAAAAAGTTGGTACCAAAACTGTTAAGTTGTGCGAGCTTGGACTACATCTCTACCGAGTGAAAAGTAATAGAGCATCTCAAACCAGAATGACAAACATGTACAGCAGAGTGGTAACTAAACATGTGCTCCAATCGTCCACAGTCTTAGAACAAGAAAATAATAAACAAATAATATAAATGAAACAATAATATAATTTGTAATTATGGACTTCGTAGCTCCTAATGTAAAATAATTTACAAATACATTCCCTTTCTGTTAGACGATGAGCAACTTGACTACGGTATGCGAAATCGAAAATCGAAAATCGAAAGGGGAGAATTGGGAGGACAAATTTAAAAGGTACGCAAAACGCGTCCTTGCAAGAGGTTGGGGACTGTAAGAAACTAAATATGTGAACTCCAAGTCTGTTGGCCACTAGTCTCACTACGGTTTACGCCTCTCCACTGAAGGAGTTCTAGAAAATTTTGAAGGGGAAAAGCCGAAAATGGACATAACCTCTTAGGTACCACATACGTGAGGGGACGGAAATATGATCAAGTGATCACAGGACTGGACGAGGAGAACTACTAAGGTATGCAAATCAACCCAGCTCTTTAAATATCCGCCGAACAGATCTATCGCTCAAATCAAGTTTCAAGAATGTTCGTCGTAGACTACGCTTTGAGGACTGTAACACCTGTTGGAGAAGTCGTCCAAGATTCTCGTTTGTGAAGACATTTCTTGGTCGCCCTATTGTCCCCTTTCCTTGACATAGGACTGGACGGTCGGTTGCTATCGCAATGATTCACCAACAACAGTGCACCATCTGCATGTTGTCAAATTACAATATATAAAACCTACGTAATGTTTTTCAATGTCTGTCTTTC
Organism: Periplaneta americana; assembly: GCF_040183065.1. Taxonomy (NCBI): domain Eukaryota; kingdom Metazoa; phylum Arthropoda; class Insecta; order Blattodea; family Blattidae; genus Periplaneta; species Periplaneta americana. Next base: position 107,357,145 of record NC_091122.1, on the reverse strand, counting down.
TTCAGTAATCCGAGGAAAAATCCGAGGCACGACAGCCAATGAAGGACCATGACCGACCAACCAGCTGCTGGCCTCACGTCCACATACCGAAGCAGATGAGGACGATCTTCCAACCAGAATGGAGGTATCGTATGATTAGCAGGATGATCATCCACCAGCAGTTATAGCTGGATTTCGTAACCTGATTTTGCTACCTATCGTAGCTCCCAAAGTGCATCAAGATGCTGGGTGGGCACCGGTTCCATACACTGGCCAAAATTTCATGAGAAAATTTCCTTCCCCATAAGGACTCCATCCAGCGTTCATTCCGTAGCTCGAGTCCTACGCAGATGCCTTAGACCACGACGCCACGGCGCGGCGCGAGACCTTTTGTAATCTATTTCTGTGGTTTTTCGTATTTTTATCATGATTTAAGCACTAGATAGATAAAAATAATAATAATATATGCGTTTATATGCGCTAAGAGTTGAAATATGCATTAACCCCTTAAATATACATAAATATGCACTATAAAAATTTGACCTCTGGTTACAAATAGGTTAACTTGAAATGCATTTATGCAATGGTTGCATATGATTTGCAGCTAAGGAATAAAATCTCAAAATATGTCACAAGCCGCCCCCTAGTGATTACGTAACGTTTCTTCAGAAAGCCCAGTTCTATCTTTATTATTTGATATGTCTAATATCAGAAGCTTCATTCGCATTAAATTGTAAGGTTTTATTCTACGCATATTAAGCCTATTTAAGTGTACTTTTATGATTAGTAATGTGGCGATTCTTATAGAACAGCTGAGAAACATAAAATAGTAAAAAGTATATAGTACAAATTTATTTCGAGTGTGATGACATCAAAATAAAGCGACAATATCATAGGAACTCTTCTTAAAATGTGATATATTTCGAAGCCTCCTATTACTTCAAGAACATGGCATTAATTCTCAATCTACGGCCTAACATCGTGATCATGGAAACGTTTCATCAGAAAGGGCAGTTTTATTTTCTTTTTATTTATATCTAAAATTAGAAGCTTAATGTGCATTAAATTTTAAGATTTTCTTCTGTCCATATAATTTGCCTGTACTTTTATTTTCAGCATAATATGTTTAATAACTTGGTAATTCTTACAGAACTTGTGCGATACCTAAATTCGGTAGGAGTTGTTGTTGTTTATTCAACTGTCTGAACATCACAAGTGATATGAAAAAGGCACCACGTATGAGACAACTAGGCCAGAGGATAATGGGGTGGAGTGGCCAGTACCTTTCCCCCTCCATTGCATATGTCGGCGACACTAGTCAGACTTAAGATCGGAAAAAAGTATTTAGTACAAATTTATTTTCAGTGTAAGAATTTCGAAGTACTTTAATTTTCAATATAGTAAAGGCTAATAGAAACTCTTCCTACAATGTAATTTGTATTGAAGCCTCCATTTCCTTCAAGAAGGACATGGCATGAATTTTCAGTGCGTTGCATAATATATAGTGATCATGGAAACGTTTCATCAGAAAGGTCAGTTCTATCTTCTTCATTTTATATAAGCTTATCTAAGGTCGGAAGTATTATTCGTAGAAAATTATAAGGTTTTATTCTATGCATATTACTTGGGCGTAATTACATTTGCTTCCAGCGTAATATCACAAATAATATGGCAATTCTTATAGAACTTATGCTATATTTAATTTCGGAGGCAGAATTCAGTACAAATTTAATTTTTGTGTCAATATTTCAAAGCATTTTGACTTTCAGTACAACAAATGACAAAAATGTATAAACTATTCCTATAATGTGATTTGTAATGAAGCCTCCATTTACTTCAAAAAGGAGAAAGGCATGACTCCTCAGTCTACGGCGTAATTTAATATAATGATTTTGGAAACGTTTCAACCGAAAGGACGGTTGCATCCTATTTATTTTATATATCTAATATTAGAAGCTTGATTCGCATTATATTTTAAGGTTTTATTCTCTGGATATTGTTTGAATGTACAGCATAATATGGTTAATTAGGCGAAAATTCTTATAGAATTTATGCGATATTTAATTTCAGAAGGATTATATACAGGGTGCGTCAGAAAGAACGGATGGATTTCACATGGCAAGAAAATTGTAAAGATTCATCAAATCAAAAATTTATTGTTATCAACATATTCACCAATACATGCAGTTTATTTATGGAAAACAACATTATCCATATGATGTCCTTGGCTTTCAATACAGGCATCGAGGCGTTTTCTGATGTTCGCCATCACTTTCACAGTCATAGCTGGTGCAGTTGCCGCGATTTCTTCACGAATCGCTGTCTTCAGTTCGTCCAGTGTATGTGATCGATGTTTACAAACTTACGCCTTCAAATGGTCCCAAAGAAAGAAGTCGCAGGGCGCGAGATCTTACCGTAGCCTCGGACAATCTCAGTGCAATAGAATTTCGTCCAGGTGATTTCTTCTTTAATGTTGAACCTGTGATACGAAATGAAGCCACCCACCGCAAAATTGTATTCCGAGTTGGAATCCTAGCGTGACATCCGATGTCGAAATGAGTCCTGAGTGGCGATCACAGACTCTTCATTTTTCAAAAATGTCTCTACGATGAAAGCACGTTGTACACCAGACCAACACCATATTCTCAACTGAAACTGCATTCTATGGCTGACCCAACAGTCGTGGTCCCCCTCACTATATCTCTCTCCTCGTTGCGTATCGATAGTTTGAAATCCATCCGTTCTTTCTGACGCACCGTTTACTACAAATTTATTTTCAGAATAACTATATTATACCTCAATATTCAGTACATTATGGAACAATAAGGCTGTAGAAACTCTTCCTACAATATCATTCCTAATAAAGTCTTTGGTTATTTCAAGAAAGGCATGGCAAGAATCCTCAGTCTGCAGACTATCATATGGTTACCATAGAAACGTTTCATCATAAATGCCAGTTCTATCCTTTTCATTTTATGTACCGGTATCTAAGATTATTAGTTTAATTGGTATGAAGTTTTATGAAGTATGAATGTTTATTCTATATGTAATATTTGCGAGTACCTTTGTTTCCAGCATAATGACTAATAATGTGGCAATACTAAATAGAACCTTCGCGATACTTAAATTCGGAATGAGTATACGAAGTATAAATATATCTTCAGTTGAAATATTTCAAAATGCTTTAATTTTCAAAACAGCAAGGAACAATAATGTAGAACCTCTTCCTAAAATGTGTTTTTCAGTGAAACCTCCGGTTACTTCAAGGAGAACATGGTTTGAATTCCCAGTCTGCAGACTAACACATAAATATCATGGAAATGTTTCATCAGAAAGGCCAGTTATATCTACCTTATTTGTATATATACTATTAGAAGTTTAATCATCATTGAATTGTAAGATACTACAGTATTTTAAGTATACTGTCTGCGTGTACCTTTATTTTCAGCATAATATGATTAATAATGTGGCCATTTTTACAGATTGTGTGCGATACTTAAATTCGGGAGGAATGTTTAGTATATTTTCTTTTCCAGTGTAAGTATTTCAAAGTACATTTCAATTTTCAATACAGTATGGGACAATAACGTAGAAACTCTTTCTACAATATGATTTGCAGTGAAGCCTCCATTTACTACAAGATGGACATGGCATGAATCCTCATTCTCCAGCATAACATATGGAGATCATGGAAATGTTTAATCGAAACGGTCAGTTCTATCTTTTTTCATTTTCTACATCTAAGATTAGAAGCTTAAATCGTATTAAATATTATAAGGTTTTATTCTATGCATATTATTTGCGAGTTCTTTTGTTTTCAACATAATCTGATTAATAATATGGCAATTCTTATAGAACTTATGACATGTTTAATATCCGAAAAAGTATTTACTGCAAATTTATTTCCAGTGTAAGCATTTAAAAAGACTTCAATTTTCAGTACAGTAAGTGACAATAACATAGAAATCTCTACAGTAGGGAGCAAATATTGAGAGATCACAGGGTTGTTTCCGATCTCTGATAACGAATTTGAATGACATCATGTGCGTCAGGAGTCACCCGACAGCTGAACTGTGACGCGAGGTGACAGACCAGTAGTGAGTGATCTAAATGTCAGAGTGCACGGCGACTCACAGCAGAAATTCCCAAGAAAATCTAGCCTTTTTTGGGAGGGATACATAATAACCCTTTCCGATGCTAAGTACAGTTAAGTGAAAATAAAAGAAGCCTGGTATAAACGAGGTTTTGTTATTTCCAAGAAAGGATCTTCTGTGTACTTAATAAGATTGGCAAAGCTGGAATGGAATTCATTTCGTGGGTTGCAACGACTTATGACGGGAGTAGATTTGCTTGTTTTTCCACTCTGGAATTAATTCCATCCATGCTTTGCCAGTCTTATTAGGTACACACAAGATGCCTTTCTTGGAAATAACGAAACCTCGTTTTTTGTAGGTTCCTATGATTTTCACGTAACTGTACTTGGCATCGGAAAGGGTTATTATGTACCCCTCCCAAAAAGGCTCGATTTTCTTGGGCATTGCTACTGTGATACTCCGTGACTCTGATTATGAAATCACTCACTACTGGTCTGCAACCTCTCGCAGCAATTCAGCTGTCGGTGTGATTCCTGATGCACGTGACATTCAAATTCGTTACCAGAGATCGGAAACAACCCTATATTCCTACAATAAGATTGTAATGAAGCCTCACGTTACTTTAAGGATGACATGGCATGAATCTTCAGTCTGCAGCGTTGCATAGAGTGATCATGAACTAGACTAGTTCTCTCTCTTTTAATTATGTATCTAATATTAGAAGTTTAATTCTCGTTAAATTATAAAGTTTTATATTTTGCGTGTACATTTGCTTCCAGGGCAATACGACTAATAATATGGTAATTTTTTAAAACGTCATGCGATATTTAATTTCGGAAAGAGTACTTAGTGCAAATATATTTTTATTGTCATTACTTTATCATTATTATAATTGCTATTATTATTATTATTATTATTATTATTATATCATCATCACCATCATCATCAATATTATTATTGTCTTATATGTTTATACTTTAGCCTAATGTCTCACTTATTTTGACCTACTTTTCACATTTTATTATGCATTTTCCTTTCTTTCTATATGTTATATGCCTGATTTCCACTGACTTGTTTACATTATATTATGATTATCTACTTCAGTTTTGCATGTAAAATTGTAGTGTACTTTACTTTGAAAATTTGTAGTCTTTTTGTATCGCAGTTTTACTCCTGGTTGAGTGTTAGAGAAGGCCATATGGCCTTAACTCTGCCGGGTTAAGTAAACCATTATTATTATTATTATTATTATTATTATTATTATTATTATTACTATTATTATTATTATTGTTATTATTATTTCAAAACATTTTTATTTATTTTCTGTACAGTAAGCGGCAGTAATTTTGAAAATCTTGCTACAATGTGATTTGTAATGAGGCCCCGCTTTACTTCAAGAAAGGCATGGCAGGATTCCTCAATCTGCATCATAACATATACCTTTATGGAAACGCTTCATTACAAAGGCAAGTTATATACACTGTATGTATTTTTTATTTTATATATCTAAGATTAGAAGTTTAATTCGTACAAATTATTAAATTTTTTCCTATGTTTATTACATGCGTGTCCTTTTGTTTCCAGCATAATACGGTTAATAATATGGCAATTCTTACAGAACTGCTGCGATACCTAAATGCGGAAGGATTATTTATTGCAATTATACAGGTTGTTTCCGAAGTGGTGTTACAAACTTTCAGGGATGATGGCGAAGGGCACATGTATCAATTTGAGATAAGGAACCATGGTTCGGAAATGACTGAGTCTAAAGTTATAAGCAAAAATAGTTGTGTGGAGATTGAATTGTAATTTGGTACTACGTGCCCTTCTTCCCTTAACTTTTGGAACAGTCGTGGAAAAATAATATGGGCCGGATGTCTCCTACGTGGGTACTTGCCCGATACAATCTGTGAGCTTGTCTACTGTTCCCATTGGCTCATCCGTATTCGAAAATCAGGTCTGCTTATTCCGCTCTCGTGTACTCCTCCATTTCACTAGAACTGATTGACTGGACACTGCAACTTGTACACATTCACTGCTGTCTACAGACGTGCATATCAGGACCGACCATGTCCGTTACACATTACGCTATCTGCATTGCTTTAGTGTACTTTTCTGTCCCCAAGCCTCAGATAGCGCATTGAATGGAATACTGTAGGTAGACAACGTAAAAAACGTCAGATGAATGCAGTATGTGTAAGATGTACAGATAAATATACATAAATAAGGTGTACAGAGGAATAAAATTATTTCAATTCCACACAACTATTTTTGCTTGTAACTTTCGACTCGGTCATTTCCGGACCAGGGTTCCTGATCTCAAATTGATACATGTGCCCTTCGCCATCATTCCTGAAATTTTGTAACACCACCTCGGAAACATCCTGTATATTCAGAGTAAGTATTCCCAAATACTTCAATTTTTCGTACAGTAAATAACAAAAATGTTCAAACTATTTCTACAACATGACTTGTCATGAAGCGTCGTGTTACTTCAAGAAACAAATACATAGTATGAATCTCTGGTCTCCAGCCTTACGTATAGTGATATGGAAACCTTTCATCAGGAAGGCAAGTTCTTTCTTGTTTATTCTATATATCTAATAATATAAGTTTAATACACATTGAATTTTTTTATTTCCAGCATCATATGATTAATAACGTGGCAATTCTTATAGACCTTGTGCAATTCTCAAATTCATAATCTGATTTTAACTTAGAGTATTGTTTAGGTTTTATTATCTTGAAGAGAGCGCAAACAACCATATTAGCCAACGCGATCTTTTTAAACCTTTTTTCCCATCCAATCCTAATTGCGGAAGAAGTATTTAGTACAAATTTATTTTCAGTGTAAGAATTTTAAAGTACTTTAATTATTATGAATATGGTAAGGGCCGATAATGTAGAAACTCTTCCTACAATGTGATTTGTAATGAAAAGTCCTGTTGCTTCAAGAACGACGTGAATCTTCAGTTTACTGCATAACTTATAGTGATCTTTGAAAAGTTTCATCAGAAAGGAGAATTATATTCTTTTAGTTTATATATCTTATACTAGAAGTGTAAACCGCATTAAATTATTTTCTGCATATTATTTGCCTGTTCTCTTATTTTCAGCACATTGTACGAGTAAATTAATAATGTGGCAATTCTTATAGAAATTATGCGATATTTAATTTCGAAAGGATTATATAGTACAAATTTATTTTCATTCTAACCGTATCAAAATATTTCAATTTTCAGTAAAGCAAGGAACAACAAAATAGAAACTCTCCCTACAATGTGATTTTTAAAGAAGTCTCCGGCTACTTCAAGGAATTCATGGCAAATCTCCTTAATTAGCAGCCCAACATAAGGTGACCGTCGAAACGTTTCATTAGAAAGGTCAGTTCTATCTTTTTCATTTCTTATAATTAAGATTAAAAACTTAATTCGCAATAAATAATAAGGTTTTTCCCATGCATATTCATTAGTTTCCGGAATAATATGAATAATGTAGATAATTCTTAAAGAACTTATTCAATATTTAACTTCGAAAGAATTATTTGCGTGTGCTTTCATTTTCAGCATAATATGCGGTAACTCTTGTAGAACATATGCGATATTTATTTTCGGGAAAATTATTTGCGTTTTCATTTCTATCTAGCACGATACAATTAATGATGTTGTAATACTTATTATGCCATATTTAATTTCAGACGAATTATTTGTCTGTGCTTTTATTTCCAACATAATATGATTATTAATGTGATAATTCTTATATAATTTAAGCTATACCGATATTTAATTTCGGAAGACTTACGAGTACTTGCATAACAGAATGAAAAATGTGTTAATTCTTACAGAAATTAAGCCATATTTAATTTCGGAAGAATTATTTGCGTGTTTTATTTCTAGCAAAATATGAATAATAATAATGTAGTAATTCTTATACAACATATGCGATAGTTAATACCGCAAGAATTATTTGCGTGTGCTTTTATTTCCAGCATAATATGATTAATAATGTGGTAATTGTTATAAAATTTATGCGATATTTAATTTCGGTAAAATGATTTGTGTGCTTTTGTTTCCAGCACAATATGACTAATAATCTGGAAATACTTATAGAACTTGTGCGGTATTTAATTTCGGAAGAATTACTTGGGCGTACTTTTATTTTCACGTTATATGATTAATAATGTGGTAATTCTTACAGAACTTCTGCGATATTTAATTTCGGTAAAATGATTTGTGTGCTTTTGTTTCCAGCACAATATGACTAATAATCTGGAAATACTTATAGAACTTCGGCGATATTTAATTTCGGAAGAATTACTTGGGCCTACTTTTATTTTAACGTTATATGATTAATAATGTGGTAATTCTTATAGAACTTCTGCGATATTTAATTTCGGAAAAATTAATTGCGCGTACTTTTATTTTCACGTTATATTAGTAATGTGGTAATTCTTATAGAACTTCTGCGATATTTAATTTCGGTAAAATGATTTGTGTGCTTTTGTTTCCAGCACAATATGACTAATAATCTGGAAATACTTATAGAACTTCGGCGATATTTAATTTCGGAAGAATTACTTGGGCGTACTTTTATTTTCACGTTATATGATTAATAATGTGGTAATTCTTATAGAACTTCTGCGATATTTAATTTCGGAAGAATTACTTGCGAGTGCTTTTATTTTCGCTTTATATGATTAGTAATGTGGTAATTCTTATAGAACTTCTGCGATATTTAATTTTGTAAAAATTATTTGCGTATGCCTTTACTTCAAGCATAAATGAATAAGTTGAATCATTTGCGTGTGCACTTATTTCCAGCATAATTTCACTAATTGTGCGGTAATTGTTATAGGACTTCTGCAATATTTAATATCGAAAGCATTATTTGCGTGTACTTTTATGTCGAACATAATACATTAATAATGTGGCAATTCTTATAGAAATTTTGCGAAATATAATTTTGGTAGAATTATTCGCATGTGCTTTTATTTTCAGCATAACATAATTAATAATGTGGTATTTCTATAGTCTACCATTATAACATGGTAATTTTTATAGAACTTATGCGATACTGGTATTTAATTTTGGGACAATATTATTTGCGTGTGCTTTTATTTCCAGCATAATATGATTAATTATGTGGTAATTCTTCTAGAACTTAGGAGTATTACATTTCGGAAGAATTATTTGCGTGTGCTTTCATTTCAAGTATAATATGATTAATAATGTGATAATTCTTGTAGAAGTTATGCGATACCAACAACCAAAAATGTATTTAAAAATAGGCTTAAGGACTTTATTAACAGACGATAATTATACACAGTATTTAAAGGGTGTAATTGATATTTTGTTATTGAAGTGTTCTATCAGTGAAGAATTATGTTGTGTCAGTGAAATGCGTTGTGTCAGTGAAGTGTGTTGAGTAAGTGAAACGAGTTCCTGTCAGTGAAGCTTTATAGTTTATAGTGGCAGTGCAAAGTATTTGAACAGTGAAATGTTTTTGAAGTGTTAGTGAAATCAGGATAGAATCAGTGAAATGTGTCGTAGTTCCAGTGCAGTGAGTGAGTTGACAGCGAAATGAGTGTAGTGTTGAAAGGTACTTGTGCAGATATGAATATATCATACTCGTGGGTTTTAGTTCGAACATAGGTTTAAGGTACAAATTAGATTTATTATTATTGTTATCCAAATATTGAAACCCTATTTTAATTTACTTTAAATGTTATTTTAACCGATCGTGCTTCATTTAATTTAGGATGTTCCCTGTTGTTGTTATTATTATCATTATTATTATTATTATTATTATTATTATTATTATTAATTATTGTTAGTATCAATTATTAGTATTATTATTAATTGTATTTTTTTATTAATTGTGTTTATTATTGTCTTTATTGAGTGTAATTAGTTACCACTGCCACCGAGTATAACCCATTGCAGTGTGAATAAATACATGCATAATTAATTCCGGAAGAATGATTTTCGTATGCTTTTGTTTCCAAAACAATATGATTAATAACGTGGTAATATACGATATCGGTATTTAATTTTAAAAGAATTATTTGAGTGTGCTTTTATTTCCGGCGTAATGTGATTATTAATGTGGTAATTTTTATAGAACGTATGCGATATTTAATTTCGGAAGATTTATTTACGTGTGCTTTTATTTCCGGCGTAATATGATTAGTAATGTGGTAATTTTTGTAGAACGTATGCAATATTTAATTTCGGAAGATCATCACGATCATGATCTACAATAGAGTACGATTTTTTTATCTTAGAATAAAAATAGATTTTAATCCTACATTAGTATACTTTATTCAACATAAGGGTAAGGTTATAAATTACTTTTCTTGTAATTAACATTATGCGTACTGCTTACATGTTTTGTGCTCTCAATTTTGTACAATTTCTATTTTATTGCCGGAACCTAAACGACTTACGATTTCTTGTTTTCCACCAGATCTTTATTGGTAAACACATTTTTTTATGTACTCCTACACTTTCGTCTATGGTTCGTTCCATTTCAATGGATGTTTTTGAAAATAACAAGTTTGAAACGAAGCGTAGCCAGCAATGAATGAATGATTTCCGCACTTTTCGTTTAGAGACTATGTAGTCTGATACTACGTCATTGTGACGGCGTCGAACACCAGGTTCAGTTCGCTTTTGTCTCTTTGAATGCGGATCCGACACTTTATTTTGTATGATCTAACGTCTGACTTGAAAAAGTCAAGATAAAGTGAAATTAAGCGATATTCTTGAAACGGTCTTTAGAGTAAAAAGTGCTTAGTTTAAGCAAATATTGTCACTTTCTACAAAATGAAGGTTGAATGGTAAAGTGATTTATGTCTTAACACTTGTGAATATTTAAAATAAGCTTCTGTCGATAAGAATTTTTCCGTATTTACCTACGTCTTCCTTTTCAGGATAAATTAGTTCAAAATTTCCTCAATATATTTTTATCTTAGCGTAAATATTGCTCTTGGTAGATCAGTTCTGATGGTTAATTGTGTTCTTTTCATGTATAGTGTTTCAGTAAGTAAGTTGGATACATAGTGTAGACCAATTTACAGACAGTCGTCCATGGTGCGCCATAGGAGGCTGGTCTTCATTACACCCACTTTGAGATGAGGTAAGGGATTTGTTGAAATACCACAGAGACACAGAGGAACCGAAGCTTCCGGAGAAAACCCTCTATTACCTGGACCGCGGACTTACAACGGAGGCACGCCGGAGATCGAACCTGGGTCTACAGGATTAAGTCCAAACACTTTAGCCACTGCACTACCGTGGTGGCTTTATATAAAGTGCACTACTTTATAGATATTGTAAATAATTTGTGAATGAGAAATAATATTTTTGTTCATTTAATGAATTAACAAATTTACACCTTGAATTAATATTGTTTTATTAATTTAGGCACGTTGCTATTGTTAGTTTTCCCCCGTTTAATGTGATTGTTACAACTTTACATGCAGAATTCAGAAGCCACCAAACTGAGGACCGTGATTTATGAAGGAAGAGTAGGCTACATGTAAGTGAAAGAAAAGTTGGTGTAGTGCTGAAATGGAATTAACAGAGATCAAACAACTTGTGTGTATTCAGTAATGTAAATTTTTTGTTTTGTTTTGTTTCTTTTGTTTCAGGCCCCGCTCATATCCTGTGCCTCATCGTGGCGAGCGGGTGAAACAAAGAATGACGCATGAATGCCAGTTCTATTAATGGCTGAAAATATTTTTATAATTTTCCGTCACTGGTCTCATTTAGGACACTACTTGTCATTTAAATTAGTTCATGTTCATAACAGATTTCTAAGATATCACTTTTATAAAATTTCTTCGTAAAGCGTTACTAATTCCTACTCATCACATAATTAATAATTTCAAATGGAAACACAAATGCGTCCTTCTTTGGCCAAACAGGATAACTGCAACTAGTGGTACATAGGCCTATATAAAGTCAGTTCATGGAATCTGCTGATCAGGAATTCATTAAGCTAAATTACAGATTACAAATTGACTCCCTTTGATATTACATATAAATATATCATTGGTTATAATCAAAGCTAGGAAGTTGGTACCAAAACTGCTAAGTTGTGCGAGCTTGGACTACATTTCTACAGAATGAAAAGTAATAGCGCATCTCAGTGAACCTGAACGACAAGCATGTACAGACGGGTGGTAACCAAACATGTGCTGCAATCGTCCATAGCCTTAGAACAAGAAAATAATAAACGAACAATATAAATAAAACAATAATTTGTAATTATAGACTTCGTAACTCCTAATCTAAAATAATTTACCCATACATTCCCTTTCTGTTAGACGACGAGCAACTTGACTACGGTATGCAAATCCATCCAGCTCTTTAAACATCCGCCGAATAGATCTATCGCCCAAACAAAGTTTCAACAATGTTCGTCGTAGACTACTCTTTGAGGACTGTAACACCTGTTTGAGAAGTCGTCCATGATTCTCGTTTGTGATGACATTTATTGGTCGCCCTGTTGTCCCTGTTTCGTTTGAATGAGATTGACCCCATATGACGGAAATTGACAGCTAACATTGGGTTGTTATTTGATACCTCCTTATTAAATCGCTCCTTGTACTGTTCTTTAACGTGAAGCAAACTTGGTCAATTCTAATGTTCTATCCTGTATGACCGGAAATGATGTTCCACGATAAACACCTTCTCCTCTGTTGTGAGAACCATAATATTGCAGATATCAACACAACACAACACAACACTGAATTCACAATATGTCAAACTATTATACACCTTACAATAAATAAATAGACCTCCTTCATTGCTAGGGAAACGTGGACAGCAGATGAGCAATAATTTCAGTGTCGTTTGTTTTGCCGCACACCGTGTCATAGGCTATAGGCCATTCATCGGCAAAACTCATTTTCCGAATACACCAACAGAAGGCAACACGCTCAGCGCTCGAATGGAAGGGGGAAGGGGGGAGGGAAGATAGAGGGTTGATTCTTATATATAAGATGTAGAAACTACACATTAAATATTTTCGTACACTGCACATTGCGCGGTAAATCTTGAGCGGTCAACGTTGAACACTGTGTTATTGTTCATATATTGTTTTTATTTACATAGCCTACTTTTTTATTATTTTCTTGGTCACTTTTCACAATTTTCGTAAAACAATAAATGATAAAGTAAAACAACACAAAACCGGAAACAGCAATTACAAGAAAAACTGATCAAAGGCAGGAGTAAAATTACATATGGCTTATTTCACCTTTAAAATGAAATACTTATCTGTAATACGGGTCATTCTTTTTGATTTTCAATGCTTATTTTTTGTAAAAAAAAATGTTCAGATATAAAACAATATGGAGCCATACATGGCTGTGATTTTGGCTGCATATGATCTCAGATTAGCGTATTTTATTTTGTTTAGCAATTTGAAAATATTAACACCTTCCAAATCTTTATACTTGGTTTCAAACACATGTCTTTTAAGAAATACGAAACTTCCTCTTGTAATACAGACACTAATTTCATTATTTCTAAACCAAAAGGATTTCCATACAACTGGAAATCAGTTTCCATTTTTTAAATTGAACAAATCTTTTGTTATGAAAATCTGTGTAGTTCATTCAAGAAGTCAAGGCAATATTGTAATTTTATGTCTGATATATTGCCATATTATTGAAAGCAAGGAAAATTTAATGTGTTGTTTCCTGATAAATTTTGATTCCATACATCTGCAAGTGAAAGAAAATAATTATTTATTTATGCTGTCGTGGGCCTACACATGAATTATATTTTTGTATTATGACCTTGCATCTATCGATTTAATTTGTTGAGTTCTAAAATTTCGTTAGGGAATGTCAAATCTTGCACCTAATTTTCGTTCTGCAACTCGGGAATTTCTGTGTCCTATAGTAGTTATTTATTTATTAACATATTGAAATCTTAAGTCAGCGTAATATATTTCAAACATAGGCGACAATTACCGCTACTTAAAAAGTAGTATATGGAAATATATTACAGAACCTTTTCTTCAAAAAACCGACGAAGCATTATTCCACGGCTAACCACCTTACAGCTGTACAATATAGCAAATCTGGTGTTCTTCGCCATATCGTGCAGAAGTTTTGGGAACTGCCGGTGTTTTAAGGACTTTGATTTTATTTAGTTTCTGGTGGCAACAACTAAGTCCATAAAATTTCCAAATATTTTTTTGTTTTGCTCCATAGTTCATAAAATGGATGAAAGTTAATTGTGAAATTACAGAAAAGCAAATTTAAGTTTTAACAAAATTATTATAATAATTGATAAATCTCTTACAAGGATCGATATTCTGGCCGAAATTTACGTTTTCTTGGATTTTTCAACGGTCTTGATAATGATATGATGCTATGATCTACAAGTTCGTTTAAGTCGTGCATAGCCTCTCCTCTACTTCTCCTCTTCACTTGCTTACTTTCCAGGTGCTGGCTCGCGAGTCACAACATGCCGATGTATGCTATAGGCTATAGAAAGGAATTAAAATAATTACTTGGATAAAATAAAAAGTTACATATTTTAGTCTATTACACGTGACTAAAAGTCCATTATATGTGAAATTTTTCACTCGCAAATAATCAGCAATTTTAGCCACTTATAAACAACTATTAATCTGGTCGATTTTTTTATTCGTATTATAAAGGCACGAACTTTAATTTTTTCACAGACAGGTTAATTTAGTTCCTCATTATATGAACTATACAAGAAATATTTATTGCTGTAAAAGCCTCTTACGAAATTTTCGAGTAAATAATACATTTTCAGTATCTGTAACTCCGACAAATTGGTTTGGATATCCTGATTGTCTATGTGCTTTGTACAGCAATTTCTTATAAACAATTGAGGGGTTAGCTGGAAGAAGGGTGTAATTCGAATTATGGCGTTTATCCGTAAAATGGCTATATGCGTTCTTTGGCGGCGTTTGTACCAACCACCACAATGTTATGCATCTACTTCCAATAGATTGCAATAGAGAGGTATTATTGAAGTGCATCCGTCTTCCATCTCACTACTGTGGTTCGAGGACCGGCGAAGGTAACTGCAAGGGTGTTCGCGTTGTCTGACGAATTTTCTGATCTATCCTATCTTTCGCCTAATGGAAGCGAATAGAATCTTTTTGATGTTGAAAGTATCAGTGAAAATGAGTTACATACGGAAAGGTAGAAAACGGTAACGGTTTAACAAATTATGAAAGAACGCCTAGCAACCGACGACGAAATTACGGCAAAGCTTACACAAGTAGGTGAGGAAAAATGGTGAAATAAATACAGTGCAGTATTACTATTTATGTTTGTCAATGGAGAATGAATATAAGGTACTAATAATATAGGCGTATGGAGGTATATAAAATGTTAGATCCAGACTAGCAGTCAGTCATTTAGGAAAGACCATATTTCTGACAGGTTAGCAGCAAAACATTTAAGCCAGTTGTTGCCAGAAGAAATATGAGATGTCTACAGAGGAACAAGCCATTTTCCATTGAGGATTTTGGGAAACTAGAATCAAACACCAACAGGATACATTTCTTATGAGATATTTGGAGAGGAGGCCCATTAAGCAACGGCAAACAACTGTAAAACCACAGCACCGAGAATGTTCTTGGGTATACAGTATCATGACTGAGAAGGTTTTTTTATGCAAGTCCTTTATTCTGTCATTGTTTAAAATATCTAAGAAACGAGTGATAACTGTACAAAATGTAGTGAAACTAGGTGATACTGTAATGACATATATGAGAGGCAAACACTCCAATAGGCCTCACAAGATTCTAGATGTCGTTTACGTTAGGTTATTAGATCACTTAAAGTGATATAGTGTTTGTAAGCCTATATTCTAGGTACTTAGAATTAAAATGATAATGTGAAATAAGTGGGATTATTATTTTTAATGTTGTATAACAATTTAGTAAACGAACATATTGTGTGTGTGTGTGCGTGCGTGCGTGCGTGCGTGCGTGCGTGCGTGCGTGCGTGCGTGCGTGCGTGCGTGCGTGCGTGCGTGTGTGTGTATATTTTGTAGAACATACATTGTAATTATCTCCA
Organism: Periplaneta americana; assembly: GCF_040183065.1. Classification (NCBI taxonomy): domain Eukaryota; kingdom Metazoa; phylum Arthropoda; class Insecta; order Blattodea; family Blattidae; genus Periplaneta; species Periplaneta americana. The sequence continues at coordinate 107,340,993 of NC_091122.1, read as the reverse complement.
TTATTGTAGTATAAACCTATATCTAGTCTTTCCTATAGAAATATTAGAAATATAGAAAAGTTAACAGTATTAAAGCATTTTTAACCCCCTTCTATGGAAGAAGTGCGTAATTAAAAAAAATGAATGCTTCGTTCTCGTACAATGGAACCGTGGAACTCATTGTAATCACAAGAGAACGTATTACCCTACAATATATATTAATAGTGTCATATTCCAGCAAGAGATGCAGGGTACAGATAGTTTTTGTTGATTATTTCAAAACTATGTTTTCTGAGTTACGCCCTTCTTCCAGCTAACCCCAAAATTACAAGGATTTTGTTCATACTTCATATCAACGAATAAATTCTGAGATATATTTTTCTCATAATAATAATAATTATTATTATTATTGTTATTATTATTATTATTATTATTATTATTATTATTATTATTATTATTATTATGTGTCTTTATTTAAAAATAGTAACAAAACTTACTTATTTACTGAAATATCTCGAGGATGTCGGTCTAAATAACGTCTTTGTATATCATACAACTATTCGATTAATTGTACACACGGGAAAGATGTAATTTGCCACGATCTTATGCCCTACTAATACGTTTCTCGCAGTGCGGAAAACATTTTTCTCCCGCGCATCCCGGCCAGCATGAAAAAGGAACGAGCAGTGTCGAGCATCACGTTCCACAGCTCCGTGCTCCATCCTGTAGCGAAAAGCTCGCTGGGGTGTCAGATTGTGCAAACAGCGTGGAGACCTATAGTTGACACAGCAAACAAATCAAAACATTACTCAGCGGGATCCCTCGCGGCTTCCGCAGGGCCGCCCTTCCTCAGCTGCGCACACAGGCGGGTGCGTCTTCAGGAGGCGTTGACACATCTCCAACTGCTTTCCTTGAGTCTGCTTCAGCCACATTTCTCGATCAAGACTGCAGAAAAATAGCTAACTTGTAATTAAGAATGGGGTTTCCTCCACTGGCACTGTATCGAATGGTAGTGTACCTAAGAGTCTAGGGATTATAAACCAACGAACCCATGTTCGATTCTCAGTGAAGAAAACGGGGATTTATCTCGCGTAATGATTTAGTGGCGCACTGTTATTGAACGACTGGATGACTAGAATGTCGGCATTCCACGCCGAAAATTCCAGTTCAAATTCCAAAGAGTTCAAATGGAATTTTAGGTGGACAATAACAATCTCAGAAAAAGGTTTGCTCGGAGTATTTCAGTTTCTCCTGAGTATTGCAGTAGCTGGGTTTTAAAATGCGTTCTTAGGCTAGTTATCTTAGCCACTCAGAACTGCCATGCCTTAGAAGTTTACACTTGTTCTTAGCGGGGCTAGTTTCTTCGAACTATTCCAAAACCATTATCTTTTTCTTGATTCCATATGTGAAGTAGTCGTTCATTACAGTTTATGAAGTGGATGGAAAAACCACATACAACTAAAAAATTATTCATCCAGAGTTTTTTTTTTTATACGTTTCTCGTAACATTATTGAAAATGTCTTTTTACTACAATGATTATGCGTTTAAATTTTTAAATAACATTTTCTCCCTTGAAAGCTTTAGTAAAATGCTAATGAAAAAACAAGTTGGGTTTACTTTGGTTATACACACCGCTCAGTTTGACAGACCACTAGACTTATTGGTTGCAAGAGAACCTTCTAATAAGCATGCTAGGCCTATTGCTGAAATCTTTTAGAACAAAAACGATGTAGGTGAATTCCCAGCGTCCAGCCCTAGGTATTGGAACAAGTAGGCCTACTTTCCTCAATATATCCACATTTTTAGTAATACTATAATTCATAATCTTGTTTATCACCCATTCAGCTGTCAAAGAGATATTACTGCTTTAATTGTTAAGAAGTGTCTAAAAGTTTCAGGTTCGAGTCCACGAGGAATTTGTGTAGTAAGAAGATTCTGTTCCGATAGGGCCTACTCCAACATTTTCCCAGAACTCACATCATGCTTATCCCCGATGCAAAAATCGAAAGAACCACTCACCAATGTACATCAGAGATAGGTAGGGGCTTATCTCCTGATCCCGCTTGGGCTGATTACCTTGTTATAAGTTTTTTCGGAAGTTTTCTCACAATTGTAAGGTAAATGTCAGGTAATTCGTGGCTAATCTTCGGTCTCTTGTCGTCAAAATATCATCCTGTTATCGCCAATATTCTAGCAACGCTAAATAATCATGCAAATAGTATCCTTAAAGAATCTATACGTACAAAACAGGGAAAGTAAATACCTACAGTGTGCCTATTACATGAACTACACTAGGTAGCTTACACTTCCTAACTGGAAAGTCAACTTCAAATTCCAAAAAATGCAAGTGGAATTTGTGGTGGGCAAAGATCATGTTGGAGCAAGTTTGCTCGGCGAATTGAAATTTTTTAACCACCCGGTATACTATTTCTACAGTAAAGTTTGAAACCTTTTTCAGCTGAGCTACATCTATTTCTCTGCGTTGCTTTCAGCATAACGTCTTGGAATATATAAACACGTACTTGTGTTTTATGTGCCCGTTTGTAGAAGGAAACACAATGTCGTTCAAGTGAAATGTTGTAGCGAAATAAAACTGGCATAAAGCGTGAGACGTTGCCACATTTCCGAGTTAGGCGAAGTGTCGTTAGAACCGTGAACCCATCCAATAATTTAGGCATTTGAGAAACATTTCCAGGAAGAGGAGCAAGGCGCTTTCTTCTCCCTCACCCCTCATGCCTTCTTCCTGGAGGTGTGAAAGTCTGGCAATAAGAGAAGTTTCGACTTTTTATGAAGATAAATGCGCGAAGAGAATTTTATAGAGGGGCTCTATTTTGTAGCTGGTTCAGTAGTGTCATCTCGTTGATCGATAGCATACGGCTCTCTCTGCCTTGTGGCTGGAGATCGACCCTCCCTCCACCTCCATATCGCGCGGTTCTGTCTTCGACATTTATCACCGCTGCACCAAACATTCAGCTTTCATCTCGGATTATTTTCCTGTGTTATTTCGTAGTATTACAACGGTGTCTCTGGACTCAGCGACCTTTTCTGAACTGAGTTGTTCAGTGAAGAAGTGATCTATCGCACAAATCAAACGAGTGAAGTACTTAGGCTTTTATTAGAATGTTCAAAATAATTTGTTTTTAATTTCACCTGTTTAATACTAGCTTTATGCTGCGTTCTTATCTTCTTTCACCTCATATTTTCAGTCACTCACAGCAAGTGCGAAGTTTTGTGGTTCTTAATTGCCTAAAAAATTTGTTTAGTGTAGTTAATTTCCGGTCCAAATTTGAGATATTCATAAGAAACGAAGATTCATAGACAGAATAACTATATAAACTCTTGTTACAAACTAAAAGAGAACCTTAATGAAGTTTCTGAATGAAAGAATGCAATTTAGTAGCTCAAATTTCTCTCTTTCTTTCAATTATCAAACTTCTTATATTCGTTATGCGAAATATTTTAGTATTTTCACCGTATTCAGCCACCATGGAAAGCCAATATGGAGTGTGATGCTAGGGTGCTATAGTGACGCGTTGCTAAGCAGTGTTGCCAATTTAGTGATTTTATCGTTAAATCTAGCGATTTTAAACTGTTTTTCGGCGATAATTTTTTGTATCTTTTCTATCGCTTAGATAGGGATTTAGCGACTTTTTCAACATACTCTAGCGACAAAAATAATACTTTATCTATTGATAATAAGGAATCTAGCGACTTTACAATTACTGTTTGGCGATTTTCCGGACCTTCAGTTGGAAACACTGGTGATAAGGCAAGCCAGGAACTTACAGTATCCGCATGGTTCTTAGTTGACAGAGTGCTGGCTTACGATAGCGGCGGACGCGGGATGGAATCCCGGTAATAGGGAAGTCATATATGTGGTGAACAAAGTCAAGTTTACCGAGGGTTTTTCTCGGGGTTCTCCCGTTTCCCTCCATTATTCCACCATCACACCCCATTACCATTTCAATAGTATTCGCTGTTACCTAGCTGGAAATAGTTGATAATTCAAATACAGCCAGCTCGCATTGTAGGAATGTTTTCCTGCTGATCCGGAGCTTCATTCGGCAGCAGATTTGATTCTCGCTTCGGCTGATTATCTGGCTGGGGTTTTTCAAAGGTTTTCCTCAACTATAAAGAGAATGTCTAGTAATCCCATAGCCACATCTAGCCAAATACCATCTCGCTAGAACCAATCCCATCGACGATAAATTACCTAGTAATTGATACAGCGTCGTGAAATAGGCAACTAAAAAACGTGATAGACCAGTGTTCCGCAACCTTTTTCTTCTCATGGCACACCCTAGACGGGACTAGGCTCAACACGGCACACCAAAATGTTTATCCCCTCAAAAATATATGATGTGACCCTCTTAATATAATTAGGCTACGTAATGTAGCTAATCAAATTTATTATTAATATTATTATTATTATTATTATTATTATTATTATTATTATTATTATTATTATTATAAAAGAGAAATAGACTCTTGCATTTATTAACAATTTATGAACTTTAATTCACTCTCAAAAATAAACCTTTCTATTACAAATGTTAAAGTAAATAACTTTCCTCATATCTTCAACGTGATACTTGGGACTGCTTAGCTGCACACAGGTGGCTGATTCGTGGCTGAATCGTTGACAGTGCAAGCCTCATTTCTTATCGATGGACTCGAATCTCTCCCTCTTTGATGTTTTAATTTAAGTTAAAGTCGAGAAGCCCAGTTCACACATATATGTAGTTGAAAATGGCAATAACATATTAACTGCCATCTCGGAGATAGCCTGATAACCCTAGTCACTCCTTGTTGATAACCGAAATGTCTCAAAAGGCACTACGAGAAGTTTTAATTTTAATGTTCTTTCTGCTTTTAAATCTGCCAATTCCTCTTGTATGAGTATATTATTCGGAAGATGTTTTGAATCCACAATAAATGGATTATGAACTCAGTCGAAATCTTGAACACTCTATCCGCAATAACTCTAGAAATTGTGCTGCAAGATTACTAAATGTTCTTTAATTAAGTCCATCAACACTTTATTACGGTCGGTAAGGAGCCATATAATTAGGAACATCTCAAAAGACCCATGATGATTGTGTGAGCAGAGAGAGGAATTTAATTTTAATGTAATTTTAATTAATTTTAATAATGTCTTAGAATAATTGGTTAAGTTCACGTCACACCTTCCACCTTGTGGAGGCACACCAGTGTGCCACGGCATACCGGTTGCGGAACACTGTGATAGACGATTTCAGGAAATTCCTATGATTACGTGTAACGTGTATACAATATGCGTCAAAACAAACAGTACTGAAATCATCGCTCATCTGCTGTTCACGTTTCCCTAGCAAAGAAGTATTTATTTATTGTATACAATAGTTTGACATATTGTGAATTCAGTATTATGTTGATTTCTGCAATTATAGTTCTCACAACAGACGAAAAGATGTTTATTGTCGAGCTTTATTTCCGGTCATACGGAGTACTGAAATTACAAACATATTCTGAAAATCAAGATAAGTCATTATAACACAAGGCGACATAAAAATCTCGTACGACGGAAATTCTCGACGACAGCTAATATTGTTGTGTTATTTGGTGTCTCATTGTTAAACCGCTCCTGGTACTGCTCTTTAACGTGGCGCAAGCTCGACCCATTCTGACGCCCTACCCCGTATGACCAGAAATAATGCTCGATAATAAACACCTTTTGCTCTGTTGTGAGAACCATTTTAGCAAATCTTCATTATATTAAGTATCAACATTATAGCAATGAGTTCAGATATACAAACTTCACCATGGATACGACACGTACATGTGCAGTATCAATGCGAAAATTTCAGTACTGTTTTTTTTGGCGCATTCCGTAATTAGGGTAGTGAAATTAAGATAAATAGAATGTGTTAGTTCTTTATTTGTTGTTGTGTATAATAAAAATTTTATCGTTTTCGTTCGTATTACTTTTTGTCACTTGTTTTTGTCCGTAAACGTCGCCATTTTCATTTTTTCAAGTAGGTTATTACTGTATATACGAGTACATATGAGGACTCCTCTTATGTATAGGGATGGACTCATTCAATTGTCATTTTATGAGATATGACGTAAGCGTTACCATGGCAACCTCAATCGAATTTCCGTTCCTCAAAATCCTTTCATTTTTTTATATTAGAATAGGTCGACTATAGACGTCACACGTCAAAAAAACTCAAGAATAAAAATTCTTATTGACAAAACGGACATCAGCTGTGATGTGCTTTGTTTGTATCTTGTTTCCACAGTCCAGTATATAAAGTCACGAAGCTTGAGTTGTGAGGGTACTAGGAACAAAAGACTGTGTCGATACTATTTCACATTGTCTGTTATGAGGCGATAGTAGCGATCCTAGTGGTTAGCAACTATCCATGGATGCATATTTACTACGTATTGAGTTTCGTAACTGTATATACTAGACTGTGGTGTTTCTCTATAACCTCTCAAATGAAACTGGTACCTTGCTGCCGTTGCATTGATGTCTGAGGATCCGAACCCGAGTCGGAATGAGATATTACGCTGCGTGCTGAGATCTCGGATGTGCTTTGTTCGGAATTCATTTTCTTAGCCGACCGTGATGTTTCTTGATCTGTTTCATCAAGAAGACGGCAGGTGGTGCAATTAGCCGCGATGTTCTGCAGCTGCTGCCATTCAGGCGTGACGTTGCTATGGGAATCTAATTCCGCCGCAGCCATTGCCATCTTCATTATTAATACCAATGCTACTGTTATTAGAGCTTGCTATTGTTCTTCAGATAATGGCGTATTATTATTACTTTTGTTATTGACATCATTAATGAACTTTCTTGAAAACATTAATAGAAGGTTATTATTATTATTATTATTATTATTATTATTATTATTATTATTATTATTATTGCTGTTTTTGAAGTTTTCTTCTGCCCTTTATATGACTTCGAGGGGCTTCCTCTACCGATACAAGCAACAGCAGCATGCTACCGGCCTAGCTGAGGTATAGCCCAGATCACATATATAACAGATTGCTCATCCCTATGTTAAAATCGGTAGCACTTTGAAGAGAACAACCGCCAGGATCGCCACCCGTCCGCCGTAAACGAACACGAGATGGCAGTACAGTCGCTAAGGCAATTCAAATGGGAGTTATGACGTGATTCCTTATGTAACAACTAGATGGCAGCATATAAACCTGACAAAAGTTGTTACCGTCAAAGCCTCTAAGGCCGAGCAATCTGGGTATATATGATCTAGGGGTATAGCAAGCTGGACTCGCGATCCAAAGCTGCTCTCGGGTGTGGGTTATAATCTCGCTTGGGATGACTGCTTGGTTAGGTTTTTGACATGAATACGTCTTAAAATCACTTCTGTATTTACTGAGTGCCATATAGTGAAACCCGATGTCACGATTTTACCAGTGATTTGTTTCGTTCACTGTTGCTAAACAACTAAACCGAAACGAACAGTGTTGTTGGGGTTATGTAGTCAAAGGATTAAAGTTTATTGTACATCACTCCCCACGCCACTACAACTTTTGCTGCTAAAGCAGATATTTGTTTCGACACTTCACCTATTCTTCTTGCACACACACTCGCTTCTACACTGTCACCTATTCTATTAGCATAGACACTGTCACACCAGGATTATTTACTCAAGCAAGTTATCGGTACTGAGTACTGAGTACCTATCGGTACTTTCTGTCAGTATTTTGTGACGACAAGGTCTTTTGTAGACTTCTCCATTCGCTTCTGTTCCTTGCTGTCCTGGACCACTGCACACCCGCGGCGTTCCTGAAGAGATCGCTGTAAGAAAAATCCTAATGTAAACAACAGCACGTGACTGAAGTGAGGCTTCATTGGCCGCAGCTTGGCGCCATAGAGTCTCAGTACATGATCCCGCCCACTGTTGTACATTCTGTTTCATGTTAAACATTTCCAGTTACTCATCAAGTAGACCTAACCTCACTATTATGCATTAGTTTGCTTAGGAAACTTTTACTTTATAATTATTACTGCAATTAAATTATTTTAAACGTACGTGTACGGTCAATCACTGCCGGACAAATGAGTTATTCCTTCCAGGATGCAGAAGCCATACTACAGTACCACGTGCTTATGTAAACAACTACGAGCTCAAGTAACGTCATCTTGTTACAAGAACAGACTACCTCGATATTACTCTTGGTATTCATCCGCGTTCATAGTTAATAACAAAATATAAAAGTAGCTTTTCTTTTACATAGCGTTTTACATATAAGTGACTAGAATTCATTTTTTTATTTTCAAATAATATAAGATTAGGGTTTCCAAATACGAACTATATTTTCCTGCGTCATGTGGGTGTTTCGACTGGCAGCCAATCACGGGTATGACAGCAACGTGCTTGTGTTTACATTAGGATTTTTCTTAAAGCGAAAACAGTATATTTGCAGGTCTGTCCCGGTTTCTCCTGCCTATACGAGGATGCCACATGGTAGAGCATGCGTCCTTCTGCTGCTCTGGAGTCTCGCCACGTGGCCTCCCCATTTCCATTTTAAACTGCACGTTGTGTCACGTTACCCTTGTTGGCAAACTCTCTTAACCTTGTGTTAGGGATTTTGTCTCCTAGAATTTTCTGTTCCACCTATCTTCCTTTGGCAGACTTGGATGTATTTCTTTTGGCTATCCGTTAGGTTCCAGGTTTGGCAGTCATACAGTAGAGTCGGGAAAACGCAGGATTCAAGTGTTTCGAATTTTAACTTGCGGTTTAGTTTCTTGTTTAGCAGAATGAATTTTGGTGCTTAAAATGTTTTCCATGTTAAGGCCACTCTTCTTTTCAGTTGTGTCGGAAGCTTACTAACTGACCAAGATAGACATATTCAGATACATACTGTAGTTTGGTAGTACGTGCATAGGCGGAGAGAGAACCGTTTCCTGGGGGGGGGGGCAAAGCAAAACCATAGAATCCCCATATAACGGAGTTATGGGGGACATCATTTATCTCCTCCCCCGTTATAGCTTACTGTAGTACAGTATATCGGAATATGATTATTTAATAAATGTATTTCGGGGGGCATGTTTCTTACATCCATATCCGCGATGTTTCGAACCCAGTTGTATAGGACTTGAACTGTAGGTCTACTACAAATTATAATAGGGCATAACTTAAAGTAATCTCCCTCTTTTTCTCTCTCGTACAGACACACATGCATACATCAATAAAACTACGTAACAGTGCTAACAGAAACTTTTTATATGAAGTTTACCTTCCTGAAAATATTATATGAAATGTAAATTCTAATTATTTTATTTAAACTCCTCTTTAAGTTTACACATTATACAGGGATCATTTTTCTTTTTTCTGCATTGTTGTGCAGTATGTTATTCATATTTCTCCAAGTGGCGGCCTGAACACCTGCAGACTTCTAACACATGAATACAGACTGTTACAAAAGAAAAATTACAGTGCTTCCATTCCTCAAATGAGGTATAGAAATTCTTATAAAGGTAAAAGGTATCCTCGTCACATGCCATGAAGGCACTTGGGGGGGGGGGATGGAGGTAGAGCCTCATGCTTTCCATGACCTCGGCATTAGAATGAGGTGGTGTGGTCGGCACCACGCTCTGAGCGCCTTTTACACCCAAGAAAGACCCGGTACTCAATTTTATAGAAGGCTGAGTAACCTCGGGGCCGTTCTGGAAGTTTGGCAACGAGAAAAAATTCTGTCATCACCTGGTATCGAACCCCGGACCTTCCAGTCCGTAGCCAGCTGCTGTACCAACTGAGCTACCCGGTCATAGAAATTCTTATACATTCAGAAATTTAAAATAAATATTATTGTCCAGACACATGATCTGAAGACATTAATTCATCAATTTAAGCACAGGAACTTAATCATAAACAAAAGCAAAAAAAATCTTTTGGATTCAATATTTTCTAATGTTAACAGAAAAAAAAGGTCAGATAAGTATGGGGGGGGACAGTGCCCCCCTCCCATTCCCACCCATAATTCCACCTATGAGTACGTGCTGTAAATTCAAGACAAGTGACGAATTATTTTAACGATCTATAAAATTTACTTTGAAGTGGATTTGAACCCACGAATTTAGGACATAGCCTAAAGGCTCATTCACGATGAAAATTAAACATAACGTAAGCGTTAACTTAAGAATATAAACGTTACGGCAAAATCAAGATCATTCCCGATGAGAACATAAACATAACAGCTAACATACATGGTAACCATGGAAACATAACAACGACGCGATTTCCTCATATTCTGTCGTCTACTTCAGCGCTCCACGATTGTGTTCTGTTTGCAAATCACGTAAGCATAAGCATGAAAGTTTGGAGTTTGCAAACTTTCATGTTAACGTCTTACGGTAATGTTTATGCCAATGCTTATATGAATCATTGTGAATGATCCCATTTGGTAGCCTGGGCGCAAACTTCTGTGTTTATGTTACGGTTATGTTTAATTTTCATTGTGAATGGGCCTTAATGTGAACTGCGGTAACCATATTATGACAACCGAAAATAGTGTAATTCTTTGAAGTAGGCCTATATGAAAGACAAAACAGTAGAGATGGAACTAAATCACTCATGTCGTGATTGCTGCACGTGTAATTCCGCAGCTGTTCGAATCTCAAAGCCACAAACAGAACAGATACCGAAGTACTTTTGACAAAGGTGCTGAGAGCGGCAGCATGAGTTTTGTTTCGCGGGACTGCAGCCTCGTAGGGGTAACAGTCATTCGCATATTACATCTCACTAGTTTCTTTCAGCTAAGCCCTCCCGCTAGTGGGGATAATGGACTGTGGGCAATACACGTCCTTGTTAGTGCATCAGTGATGTCACTCGCGCACAATTAAGTTTCAGTGGCGTGCAAGTCATTTCTCTCCATTATCAAACGCTTATTAAAATAAATAAAAATAAATTAACACGTCGCGCAGAGTAAAACAAAGTTGCTGAGTGTATTTAAGCAATTTTTTATTCATTTGTCTTTAACTTGATATGCAGTTGACTTCCATAACATTTGTAACATTTTTTCTCACAGCTGGATGATGAATTCTACCGGTATTTAAAAATGCCAGGTGACTGGACACAACTGTCTTCACTGTAACAAATCTACCTAACTCCACTTCTTAGGATTATAAAAAAAATGTTACGTTTTATTTAACGACGCTCCCAACTGCAGTGGTTATATCAGCGTCGCCGGATGTGCCGGAATTTTGTCCCTCAGGAGTTCTTTTACATGCCAGTAAATCTACTGACATGAGCCTGTCACATTTAAGCACACTTAAATGCCATCGACCTGGCCCGGGATCGAACCTGCAACCTTGGGCATAGAAGGCCAGCGCTATACCAACTTGCCAACCAGGTTGACTCTTAGGATTATACAAACGTAGCCCAAGAATTAATTAGAACTCATTGTGGAGACAGGAATTTAATCCTCTGTGAATCAAATGGGATTTGTGGTAGAAATATCTGTCAAAATGCAGATTTTCTCAGAACTTTTTGTGTTCCTCTTCCAAACTCATCACCATCAAATCATCAATATAATAATCTTATAACCATTATCATTTCATAATGACCATCTTCATTGCATTACCATCGCAATAAATGCATCATTATCCATAATAATAATAATAATAATAATAATAATAATAATAATAATAATAATAATAGGCTATTAAAATTTATTTTCGCTCCCCATTCTCTCTACTTGAATACTGTATGTTACTCCATCTACAGTTGTCCTCTATTGCAGTGGTGTTCAACCTTTTCTCTCCACATACCCCTAGAGACACTTTTCCGTTAAAGTTTGCACCCCCAAAGTTGTTAATTTTAATTACAGACCTACATACTATATCGAACGTAATTAAACTCAACAATTTAAACATTATTATTAAATCACCTACTTTTAAACTAACCTATAAAAGAGAGAATCATACTATTAAGTAAACAATAATTAGAGGAACAACGTTACATAATATCAGAGAAAAGAAAAGTTACCTATCTTATTATACAGGGTGTATCATGAGGTTTTCCCCCGGTTTATTGAGATGATTCCCGGTGTTATTTGGAACAAAAAATGTAAATACAGTAGTGGGGTGACATTCATAATTAAGGAGTTACGGTAATTTGAAAAAAGCAGAAAAAAAGTTTTTATTTGAGGATGTCACTGAGAAAAATGGAAATCATAGTTAGAATACAAACAAATGTTTCATTTTGTACCAGTGCCTTGCATGTAGAGCGGATTTAAAGCAAATGTTCAAAATTTCCTCCCTGCATCTGAAGGCAAAGATTCGCACGGTTGTGAACCGCGCGTGTAGCATTTCGAAACTTCACATGTTCGTTCCTTATTGTAGCTGCGACATCGAGAATGCGTTGAATCAACTCTTCTCGTATTTGCACCCTAATCTGGTACACGATATCTTTCATTCACCCCAAGATGCAGTAATCTAGTGGTGTTAAATCTGGGGATCTGGTAGGCAAACGGTTGGTATGATCATGTGGTTCTAAATGCTGCACTTTTTGCACATGAAAGGGATACAGTCCGTTCTCATGAAGAATTCTCCATACTGGAAATGTGAAACGTTAAATTCTTCCCCCATACATCGTTAGTCCTGCGCAAACATGTCTAGCGCTACATACACCCTGGTGTGTTTCGAAAATCTCTTGTAACTTATGAAAGTCACCCCATTACTATATTTACATTTTTTGTTCCAAATAACACCAGGAATCACCTCCATAAACCGGGGGAAAACCTCGTGACACACCCTGTATTATTAACGTAAGTGGTTCTGTCCTGTTAAAGAGGGCCTGTTATTTTCTGCACGCCATCTCCTCAATTCTTAGTCGAACTTCTTGAGTGCGAGTATCAGAAATGATTCTGGATTCAAGTGATTTCTGTGTTTCGTTCTCATTGATGTCAATGCAGAGAAACCTGCTCACACAAGTAGAGGAGAATGGCAGGTGTGAAATGGCGGTGTCACTAAGTTCCATATAACCTACTCATTGCGAGCATAAGGCCAAAAGTCGCAAATTGACAAATTTTCTAATTTTATTTTCACTGAACTATCAACGGACATTTATTGCAAATTTTATTCCAGTTCTAAGGGAAGTTCAGAGGAACTGACGGCTGTGGTGGAAAACGGATTTGTAATCCATTCATTAGCTCTGTTCATTCATGAAACGTAGCTATATGCTTATTTTAAATTTTACGTACCCCTTAAAGTCTTCCTGTACTCCCAAGGATACTCGTACTCCCTGTTGAATATCACTGCTCTTTTGCTTTTTACTCCATACCAAGATTTCCTTTCATTTTTTTAGAACTGTCCACTCATAGTTACCTTTTGGTGAGTATTATTTCGGTATGGTGATGATAGTCATTCATAGTGTTCTGCCCAAGGGCAGACCCAGCATTTTAAAATCTTTCCTATTTTCCTACTTCATCTTAGTCTCATATGATCCAATACTAAGTACAATACTCGTCACCGTTTTTGGCGTGTGAAATAAGTAATGGGAACGTTTAGTGCCTAGTGTCTTAACTTTAGCGTAGTCAGTCTGACACTTGTGTTTGGCAAATGGCTGATGTGACGTGTATATGAAATGGTACCGTTCTCAGCTGCACTAGCAACATGCTCACTATACTCTAGGACACACGCCAAAAACACTGGCGCCGGCTGTATGAACATTATATAATCTTGCTTACTTATGACTTTTAAGGAACCAGGGGGCTCATTGTCCTCCTCACATAAGCCCGCCATCGGTCCCTATCCTGAGCAAGATTAATCCAGTCCCTACCATCATATCCCATCTCCCTCAAATACATTTTAATATTACCCTCCCATCTACGTCTCCGCCTCCCCAAAGGTCTTATTCCCTCCGGTCTCCCAACTAACACACTATATGCATTTCTGGATTCGCCCATACGTGCTACATGTCTTGCCTATCTCAAACGTCTGGATTTAATGTTCTTAATTACGTCAGGTGACGAATAAAATGCATGCAGTTCTGTGTTATGTAACTTTCACCATTCTCCTGTAACTTCATCCCCCTCTTAGCTCCAAATATTTTCCTAAGAATCTTATTCCCAAACACCCTTAACCCCTGTTTCTCTCTCGAAGTGAATATTCAAGTTTCACGATAAGGATAAAAATAATTTTATTTTCGTAGCTGGATGGGGCGAAGCAATTACAACATTTATAAAACGAAATTCTAATAATATTTTCGGTGCTAGAATATTACGAAACAAGATATGACTCCATGCCAGTTAAGTTATTGCTTTGGAATTCGCAAAATCATTGAAATGCAGACCCAGCATTTTAAAATCTCTCCTATTTTCCTACTTCATCTTAGTCTCCTAACACATGTTTGAATAAAGTTTCTAACATTATTTGTCCCGAGTAATCTGATGTTTTTAATAGTATGAAATTTTCCTCATGGACAGCACAGAGAAGGATAATGGATATTGAAACACTGTGTGAACTAGAAATAAAATCAAAGAAGCATCAATTTGTAGTCTATTCTTTCGCCTTAGGTGAAAACACAGATAATGATACATTGTAATTGGTAATTTTCATTCGCGGAGTTATGAAAGATCTCTACATAAGGAAATTTCCTCGATGTCATTCCACCTAAAGGAAATACAACAGGAGAAGAGTTATTATAGGCATTAAGAAAATGTATAGAAGAAAAGAACCTGAATGTAAAGCAACTTGTATCTGTAGTAACAGACGGGGCTCAAAATATGACTTTAAAAAAGTCTGCTAGGTGGAGTGATGTGTTATTTAAGAGAGCTCGAAATAAGTGAGAACATAAAATGTTTCCATTGTAGAACACATCACACTGGCTTAGATTTATTTAAAATACTCTCCATAGAAAGATATTTATAGGCCTATCTTAGGTCACCTGCCGCTATCCTACATAGGTGCTGTGTTTGGCTCTACATTCAGTATATTTCCGAACAAAATTGCTCTCTGAATGAAAACTTGTAAAGTCTAAACATTGATAGTCAGTAACAGACGAAAATTTACGAGTTGTATTAAGAGCGGAAAATTGTGGCATACCGGTACTTCCCTAGGTTGTTGTGGCTCGGTGAAAATTGAGGCGAAATAAAATATAATATGTCAATCTATAAATCATTAATGTGTAGTCTACGTCATATGCTTGTGTTGAGAGTCCGGCACTGGAATCCAAACAGAGTGCTCTGTACTCTTCGAGTCCACACCTGTGGAGTAACGGTTAGCGCGTCTGGCCGCGAAACCAGGTGGCCCGGGTTCGATTTCCGCTCGGGGCAAGTTACCTGGTTGAGATTTTTCCGGGAGTTTCCCTCAACCCAATATGAGCAAATGCTGGGTAACTTTGGGTGCTGGACCCCGGACCGGCATTATCACCTTCACTTCATTCAGACGCTCAATAACCTAAGATGTTGATAAAATGTCGTAAAGTAATCAACCTGTACTCTTCGATTAATATTACGTCTTGTGTATTATGGCTTGCGTCTAGTGATGTTATCGTGAGTAATACAAATTTGCCGATTATGAGTTCGGAACAAGTCATGCGGTCTACAACTATGATTGCTTGATGATGATGATGATGATGATGATGATGATGATGATGATGATGATGATATGTATGCAAACGAATTCAGTAGGCCTACTATTAATTACCCACGCAATAAAAACGCGAAATCAATGGATCATAGCATCGCAGCCGTAAAAGAAAGTCCTACGAAGCAAATAACCACAGTCAGCGCCGATGCTCGATTATTCGAAGACAGCTACGTACGTACGAGCAAGTACATTCAATTCTGGGTCGTCTCATGTTCCTTCCAATAGATTTACACCGAAGAGCACCAAATTGAATTTAGCGTGAGATTCTGTTTCAAGCACGTAAGGCAAAGCTCTACCAGCAATTTCAACGATTAATTGGAAGGCATTGAAGCTGGTCCCGGCCGATCAAAGTCTTCTGCTTTGATGCAGGATCTAATTGGAATCAGGAAGTTCTTTGTGGACCAGCGTCTCTTGTAACAAATATGATTGCGAGCCGGGAAATCCCTTTGGGGTAATATCAAGTCAATCACATCACTAAGGACGCTCCTCAGCAACCACACTTTTACCCCCAATAAAGTATGCATTTCACATTAAATGAAGCCAGTATCGATGTCTAATGCTTATCGCAGCTTACTTGCTTTGGCCCTAACTAACGCACATGGATAGCCTACGTTCCGGGAGAAGAGGACACGTTCTACGTGGAAATGTTGCAAGTAACCTATGACATCCATCGGCTGAGGAATTGAAGACTTTGGGCTCATATAATACATAGCATTTATTATACAGAGTGATTCAAAACCTCTGCGACAAACTCTGAGGAGTGATAGATCTAACAATAAGGAACCCCTTTTGTTAAACAACCTATGTCTTTTGACGCGTCGTTTCGAAGTTAAAGTTGAAAATATTTTTGCGCGGGCGTACATCAATGTATGCGAATGTGTGCACCCTGTTTGTTTGTTTGTTTGTTTGTTTGTTTGTTTGTTTGTTTGTTTGTTTGTTTGTTTGTTTGTTTGTTTGTTTGTTTGTTTGTTTGTTTGTTTGTTGAGATGTTTGTAAGAGACGAGAAGGGTTGTTGTTTGTTTACGTTTAATGTTCAATACCTTTTCTTTTCAGTTCAGTGTAATCATCAATTGAGAATGGATGTCTACGCGGTCTTCCACCAATGCACCGGGGACGAAGAGACCCATCGTCTCGAAGGCGCTGATTAAGTCGAGCAAACATTGTGTGTTGAGGGTGATTTCTGTTTTGAAACTGTTGTTGGTACATGTGGAGAGCTCTTCTTCCGTTTCCGCGAGCCTCCCCATAACACATTACCATATCGGCTAACTCGGGAAAAGTGTAGACATCCATTCTCAATTGATGATTAGACTGAACTGAAAGAAAAAGGTATTGGACATTAAACGTAAACAAACAACAACAATCTTTCTCGTCTCTTACAAACATCTCAACAAACAAACAATGGTGCACACAATCGCATAATTGACATACGCCCGCGCAAAAACATTTTCAACGGTGTCTTCGAAACGACGCGTCAAAAGACATAGGTTGTTTAACAAAAAGGGTTCCTTATTGTTAGATCTATCACCCCTCAGAGTTTGTCACAGAGGTTTTGAATCACCCTGTATATAAAGGCTCCTTTCGTTCAGAGATAAATCAAATTTAAGCACAACATTATAAATTACATAAAACAACAAGAAGTTCCAATTCACAATTTCAGCTACAAACTGAAACCTTGGTATTTAAAGGCATGAAGCTATTAAAAATGTGGTAGGACATTAATACAATCCCTTTAATTGCGTGAAACGTTTTTAATGATTTGGCTAACGATTCCGTAATTGAAAGTGTTCTGTTTAGGCCTTTAATTTGGATGAACGTTAAGCGTAGTGACATGAACTATTCAGATATTAAATCCAAAGGAAGATGATTCGAGTATTCTGGATACTGCACATTTACAGTTTATATACATAGATGTATTATTATTATTATTATTATTATTATTATTATTATTATTATTATTATTATTTATAGTTACCGCATCTTGCACAATTGTTCTTTTCCATTATTTTTGGCATATTTTGTTTTGCCCATTCATCACTTTTAGGTTGCATTCATTAGGCCTAGGCTATTATGTTTTCTGTGAATCTGACTGAGGAATTTAAAACTTGACTGAATGTGCCTAAATATTTATAACTTAAAGACTATCCCGAGAATACCGTTGTACTATCAAGAAATTATACCAACCCTTCTAAAATGCTAAATTTGTTTGTTTAATTGTAGGCCTATTGCTTATTTGTAAATACTGTATAAATTTATCTGAGGTAGAAATGCTGACATATAACTTCCTGAAACCTAATAATGTACGTGCATGAAAAACACTTTTTTTTTTTTTTACTTTATTTCTGTATCAAAACATTAGTATCATGAAATTAGCCGAATCTGCCCTTACTTACTTACTTACTTACTTACTTACTTACTTACTTACTTACTTACTTACGGCTTTTAAGGAACCCGCAGGTTCATTGCCGCCCTCACATAAACCCGCCATCGGTCGCTATCCTGAGCAAGATTAATCCAGTATCATCATATCCCACCTACCTCAAATCCATTTTAATATTATCCTCCCATCTACGTCTCGGCCTCCCCAAAGATCTTATTCCCTCCTGCCTCCCAACTAACACTTTATATGCATTTCTGGATTCGCCCATACGTGCTACATGCCCTGTTATCTCAAACGTCTGAATTTAATATTCCTAATTATATTAGGTGAAGAATAAAATACATGCAGTTCTGCGTTATGTAACTTTCTCCATTCTCCTGTAACTTCATCCCTCTTAAGGATAGTCCACAATAAACCAGGAACGGAAACGACAACGGGAACGATAAAGGAAATATTGTTAAAATAAATGTATTTAAATATGAGTATTCACAATTAACGAGAAGCTTGCCGGAGCCCGGGAACGGGAACGTGAAAGTTAATTGTGAATGCTCACATTTAAATTCATTTAATTTAACAATATTTCCGTTCTCGTTTCCGTTCTCGATTATTGTGAATCAGCCTTTAGCCCCAAACATTTCCCTAAGCACCTTATTCTCAAACATCCTTAACTTCTGTTCCTCTCTCAAAGTGAGAGTCCAAGTTTCACAACCATACAGAAGAACCGGTAATATAATTGCTTTATAAATTGTAACTTTCAAATTTTCGGGAGCAGATTGGATGATAAAAGCTTCTCATTCGAATAGCAACACGCATTTCCTATATTTATTCTGCGTTTAAGATCCTCCCGAGTATCGTTTATATAAAGTATTAAGAAAAAAGTATCCAATATTTTAGGAGGTGCTAGTATGCATCAAAACAAGAAAAAAAAGTCTAACATAGGTCCTACAACACTTACTTTCTGAGATCTGAACACTTGTTCATAGGAGGTGCTCAATGTGACGTCCAATCATGGCAATGCATTTCCCTGCACTTCGGCGTAAGGAATCACGCACTCTTTGAAACTGACCTGATTGTTATTGATAACCAAAAGTCCAGGGGATTTAGATTTGAGGAACGAGGAGGACAAGGTGTGGAGCCTCTCCAATCAATCCAGCGGTCCTGAAATGTCAGCGTCAGGTGTTCAAGCTCATTGCGGAAAAAATGTGCAGGTGTGCCATCATGCATGAACCACATCTGTAGTCTTTGCTGACATGGCACATTACAGCAAGATAGGCAATACATTAATTAGAAAATCCTGATAACGAGCCCCAGTTAATCTCTGTGGTAGCACGTATTGCCCTTAATCTTTCGCCAAGAACGCCTGCCCATAAGTTGATTGAGAATCGATGCTGATGTTTTGTTTCTTCAACTGCATGGGAATTTTCATCAGCCCACACATGCTGATTACGAAAATTCACAACACCATCTCTACTGAACCCCTCTCATATCCGCAACCAAACTTTTCTTTTCAGTATTCCTTGCGACGTATCAGTATTACATGCCAGGGGTGTCAAGTACGGTATGATTATTTGGTAGGCTGCTGTATTGTAGGGCAGAAAAATGCAGTGCCGTAAATGGACGTCACATTGAGCACCTCCTATGAACAAATGTTCAGATCTCAGAAAGTACAGTATGTGTTGTAGGACCCATGTTTATTAGACATTTTTCTTCTTGTTTTGATGCACACTATCACCTCCTAAAATATTGGATACTTTTTTTTTAACATCCTGTATTTGTAACTTTTGCTCCAAGATATTTGAATTTTTCTACCGTTTCAAAGAATAAATTTCCAATTTTTATATTTCCATTGTTAGAAAATACGCAATAATTTATTGAAATTATAGTAAAAAGAGGGAATGTCCGCTACGAAAATGCCTGTGTAACCAATGGTATTTTCTAAACTCCGATCGCTCTAATAATAATGGATTCGAACAATGCAGATTGAAGAGGAGACGAGCAAGTTCGTTCCACCCTCTGCCCATTTCAGCGAGTGCTGATGACCAGTGCAGTGTAATGCATAATATGACCATTTTATTTCACAAGATGTGATGATCCGCACACTGAGCATTAATATAAAGCGCTGTGTTGTATTTCAATGTCCTGCCAGCCTAATCAATTACGCTAAATTTTCTTCATAAAGATTTAGTCTCTGACATCTTCACAAGCCTTTCCCTGCTCGTAAAATGCGTGCTAATTACTTTACGTGGGTCAGTGGTCGTCTGGCATCGCTCACGCGAATTTCTGTTGTCTACATGGTTACGTCATGCGAGTTTACTTGCACAACTTACCCACAGTGCATTGTCCTCATGTTTGCACAATTAACGGACTAGCGCAACTCTTTTGTTTCCGTTGATTCCCTCCGCTAGGCTTGGGCGTGCCGCTGTCGCGTTTCCGCTATGACACAAGAGATGAAACTAAATAACTGGCACAAGGCTTCGTCGCGAGATTTCGCTTTCGTAGCAAACCAGCGTGCCTTTAATCAAACAGCAAGTGGGTATGTTTTTCACGCCGAAGTCCCGATTTAAAATCTCGATGAGTTGGAATTTTGATGGACGAAAATAATTTGGGAACATATCTGCTTACTATCTCTACTTCCGTTTCCTAAGCTATCATTCCGCAAACTTTCTAACAACACTCTAACGCAGCGATTTTCAACCTTTTTCAAGAGTTTCGATTCAGTTTGTACTGGAAACAGCTACTGTAAATATGCAGTAGGTGGCTTTGACATGAAGTGACAATGTTTCTGTGATTCAGATTTTTGCAGTTATTGTTTGGTTTTTTGTTGTTCGCAATTGAGAAATTAAATGAAGAGCGCAATCTACGAGTATTTCTTTACTTTTTTCCTTGGTCTCCCTGTTCTCGCTATATTTCCCTTATTCTCTTTGCACCCCCATTACATACCCATCGTGATCGCCGGCGACTTCAACGTCTTCTTTCACTTCATGCACGACACTTTTGGCTTTGTTTTAGCCTACGACACTCGGCGCTTTGAACTTTGATATGGTTTTTGTAAGAAATTTGGAGTCGAATCTGTAGAGTTCCGTAATTTGTCTCCCAATAAATAACGACTGCATACACAACCTCTTTCCATTTCTCGTACCATCTACACGTAGTTCTATGTAAAGATACGCAACAGTGTAAAGCCACAGTCTAGTATATACAGTCACGAAGCTCAATACGTAGGACATATGCATCTATAGATAGTTGCTAACCACTAGGATCGCTACTATCGCCTCATCACAAACAATGCGAAGTAGTACTGGCACAGTCTATTGTTTTTAGTACTCTCATCAACTCAAGCTTCTTGATTGTATATACTAGACTGTGGTAAAGCTATGCTTCTCCAGATCTCTTATCTTTTGGAGATGTGAGTTCGAGTTTATTACTCTATGCAGAATTACGCTTTTCGTTGCAAATATTCTGAATCCAAATAACTTGCAGACCCAAGTCAGATATAGTCAAAATCAGGAGAGAGTTAACTCTAATGATGCAAGATATATCATAATGGAAGATACTGTCCAAATTTCACGAGAGGATCCCTGCGAGGGGAGTATGGTCCTTGCGGGCGTTCTTGAAGGAGTAGGTGGATGGGAGTGGTGTCATTGGACGGCTGGTACAAACAAGACTTAGTCAATGGCCGATCGGTTCCCTGTCGGATTAGGTTATAAGAGTGGGGGAAAAACTCGCATTCCTTGCTCGGATGTTCTCGTGAAATGCGGACAGTAAGTCAGTTTGACACATTGAGGCCAGAGTGTTGCTAGGTGTGTTCTGATGGGGACGATGAGTAAAAAAATCTGGTTATAAATGTCGCCAATCTGACATTTTAAACAGATATTAAGGATACCCATTATTTACAGAATTTGCCAGTTTTGCAACATTGATATTATTATTATTATTATCATCATTATCATTATCATTATCATTATCATTATCATTATTATTATCATTATTATCATTATCATTATCATTATCATTATCATTATTATTATTATTATTATTATTATTATTATTATTATTATTATTATTATTATTATTATTATTATAGAAATGTAAAATCGTCTTTTGTATAGCCGATTTAGAATTATACGTAATAGGAGACACAGTAGTAACCATATTAGCTTCTTCTGTTCAGTTCGTCCATGATTATATGTTTGCGATCCTCTTGTGCTTTAATATCACAGGCCGTTGGAGTGAACATATCGGTTAGCAGACATAATGTGTTATTAATGAGTTTCAGTTCATTGCTCAACCATTACTTACATCATAATATGCATAATATGTTAAACCAAAAACCTTATGTGGTATGCATAGTGTGGTTAAATGTTTCATTTAAACTGATAAAATCATTGCGCCATTGCGCGCTTACCTTTGGGGAGTAATGTGGAAAGAAATAATAATAATAATAATAATAATAATAATAATAATAATAATAATAATAATAATAATAATGTTGGTATAATGAAGATCTGCTGTACCGATCTGCCTGTGTAACATGAGATATAGTTCCGATTTTTGCCACCAGTGGCAATAATATTCACTTATAATTTCAATAGTATTGTATCTCGATTGTATGCTATAGGACAGGCGTCGTCAGAGGAGTGCACGCTCGTGCTGCTGTCTCTTACCCGCCAGCCCTCTAGTGCATTTATGGGAGCGGACGGGTAATATTTCAGTGGCGGCTTTTCGTTCGTACCATAAATTACGTAACTCAGTGGAATTCAATAGTACTAATAGTGTAATGAAGCACTCAATGTTCACATGCGTATTTAAGTAAGCATATTTTACATAGTTAATAAATAACCTACTCACGATTTCCGTTTTTAATTTCAAACAATTTAAAAAAAGTCACCTCTGAAATTGTGGAGTCGATCAAAGGAGGAGACAAGCCATAAATCCTGATATTTCACTGGAATGTGAGGAATTAATTTCTCCGGACTAAATTCTATGACAACATATTATTCTAATGGTAGGTAACTGCTCAGGACAGATTTCTTCGGCAGCGTTTATCATACATTCTTCCAACAAATCACCATCTGTGAATGGTCGGAGTTTTCTTCAAAGACGCAGAGCAGTTTTGTAACTAACTCGAACACTGGCATCATCTTCATGAACGTCTTCCTGTGAATAACACAGAGTACTAAAAAATCCTCAAGAACGCTAATGTGAGCAAGGCCGGCAGCATACTGCATGGAAATTCTTCCCCGTCAACCACGGACACGTTATCGACCTGTAATGTCACCTGAAGTTTCGTCCACTAGCGGACAAGGTCGCACATTTCATTCTTCGCATGTGTGAAGTCTGCTGTACACTCAATCATTCACGTGATTTGCTGTATGTCCAGCGTGAGTAATATAATTTTATTGTTACATTGTATTTACAATCATTTTCCAATTGAATTAAAAATGGATAGACTTTTTATATGCATGCAAGAACCCCCACTTTTTGTTTTACATTGAAAAAAAATATCATTAGGGGAAATCTAATATATAAAGTACGGAAAGAAGTTTTGAAAGGAATTTATGTACTTAAACTTCTATTTATGTGATTTTCTTCTTTTAAACGCATAAAATAATCTATCATTGCTACGATTTTGTCGTCGGTTGCAATCAGGTCGCAATTGAGAATAGCAATGTATGGAAAACAAATTACGTACGTCGTGGCGAAACTCTATTCGAAACTGTCGACAGTTCTAGAAAGACCCAAACAGTCTTGTCCATTGTCAGACGGTCCGAGACGAAACTGTCTCGTCCAAGACACGATGTCCGATGCAGTATTCTGCGGGCCTAGGGAAACGTTCTCTGACTAACTGCACGTCAGTATCGGAATAATAATAATAATAATAATAATAATAATAATAATAATAATAATAATAATAATAATAATACCTGTCTTATATTGGTGTTTTTAACTGTTCCACCATTTCGATTCTTTCGTCGTCGTTAATTTGTCGTATTCATTAGCATGACAGTTGTCATAGTGACGCTGCAGGTTATATTTTTATCTATCACATTGAGTATCTTACTGCAAATTAAACATCTTGCTACATTTTAAAACTCTGTAAAAAAATGCCTCCTCCCATTAAGGGTTAAACAACGTAGGGGTGGAATATCTACGTAAATCACTATTTGAACTTTCTATCATCATGTACGTACACAAACCACTCACAAGTGTCTAGTACTGTACTTAGTACTCTAGTCTCCACTGATCGTCCGCATCAGCTAAGGCCAGATTCCTCCCTCTCCCTCCCTCGATGCATGCACGGACGTGCAGGGTTCCCTGCTCTCTTTACCCAATACCCATTTCAGCGAGTGCTGACGACCACTGCTATAGGACATGAGTTGAAGGTTTTCTAATGTATATTTTGTCTTTAGTCAGACTCCTTACTGAAGAATGCCTCATTGTAATAGGATTAGTGTTTCTGGTCATAAATCTATTATGTACGAGTCAGTCGAAGCAAAGTCTGATACAATTTAAGAACCATATCACATTTAAATGCCAATTTTTGAAAATAGAAACATATTGTCGTTGTTCCTGCAATAACTCCTCTGTGACATATTTATAGATTTTCAGATTTTTGCTCTATTAAATAACTTAAATAGTGATACAGCAAATAATAAAATCTCCTATATGTAATGAAAATGTAAGAATTCACAATCTCCTATGTACGGCTGCCATAGAATGAAAGCATGTGTTTTTTTCTCCCTACTGAAAAATTTTATATTTTGCACATAGAAGTTATTGCAGGAACAACGACGATATGATCAAATATAAAATGCAGCTTTTTGTGTACAGTCACGAAAAAATTCGTTACATAATTAACCTATATCTGCTTATACCGTACAACGTAGGAATTAAATCATTCTCTTGAGACGTTAGACAGCCATTTTCAATCGGTGTGTCGCAGATGATTCGTTGGTATGCGGCGAGAAAATTAAAATAGTAAAGGTTGTAGCAAAAAAAAAAAAATAAAGTGAAAAGTATAGTAAAAAAACGAGTTCACAAGAGCCAACATATAGCGAACGCGTCACAAGCCAACATTTAGTAAATACATTCCCTCCTAAAACCGTCAAAATTCTACCTGGTTGGGAACCACTGGTTCAGATTATAGGAGTGTGCCACGGGATTTAAAATTACACCTTTAGTGTGTCACACGTCGAGCGCGACTTTCAACCGGGCTCAGTAGGCCTACTGTCGTTTTCGTTCGACTTCCGACATAGTCTGTGTGGTCTTTCCTCGGCAACCCCTCTTAGTGCATTTAGTCAGTCTGAATTTCTTCGGCATGTTTGAAATACTATTACATTCACAAACTGGGTCTCGTAACTCTTGTAATCTAACTCCCAAATAACAGTTAATCTAATTTATAATATGAGAGAGTAAAATTAAATTTTATCCGCGAGTGGAAAGTTCAGCGCCCGAGGCGAAGCCGAGAGTGATAATTTCCACGAGTGTATATTATAATCTCTTTACTCTCGTGTGCTATACAATATTTAATCCATTACTAGTATCTAAAATTAATTTTAAATTGCAGGCCTTTTCTTTGTAATGTTTTATTTGTGAAGAAGTTATTAAGGAATGAATGCATTGATTTTATTATTGCTAATGTGTTGGTAGTCATGGAGAGAGTGATCTTAAAAAAAATTAATTCACTGCTGTGAGTTAAAAACTTTTAGCTCATTGTTGTGATTGCAAAGGACGGTGAAATAAAGACCAGTTTAGATACGAGTCGTGGATAATTGACATTTTTATCTTCCGACAGCGTTATCTTAAAGCCAGTGATCCTGAACCGGGCAGCGGTCCTCTGGAAGACAGTTAATAGGAGGCCGCAAACATAAATAAATAATTCAAAGTTATTCTATGAAAATTTAAGCATCTGACCATTAAATAAAAACATAATTACTATATTGTTTTCTTTTTATATTGGTACCAAATTTCATATTACCACAGTTTAGTATATCTATGAATGCATATTTAGTAAGTAAGCTTCGTGACTGTATATACTAGACTGTGATATTACTATACTCCACATTCTACAGTGCGTGGCATGTCTCTCCGCAGAGAAGGCAATGCGCTAGCACACCCAGTTATACTCACTTATGTTGGCAACGAATTCCGCTTACAAGCATAACGTCCACACTCAGCTGTACGTAGAATGCTACCTGCTCTAGGTCAAGGCCACTCCGCTGTTCCCTCGCCTTATGTTAGTGCTGCCAACTTAAGCGTTTCCACGCTCTTCAAGGTTCACTGCGGAGAGACTTTTGCCACGCAGTGTACTATATACATTAAGCTATCTTAGCACTCCAGATTCATCATGATACTGAGTGGGCACCGGTCCCATACGCTGGCCAAAATTTCATGAGAAAATTCCTTTCCAATGAAGACTCAAACAAGCACGCATTCCGTAACGCGAATCCAGGCATGATGCCTTAAACCACGGCGCAGCCGCCAGGTTCGTCCAGGCGTTAAAACGTCACTGGGACGAAGAATGGTGGACTCATTTTATCTGGAGTGCTCTGATTCTAAAACAGCTTTCATTTATGTCCCGTACTCCTACAACAACACGAAACCTTAACTTCACTTCTTTCTCGAAGCCATAGTAAATTGGACAGTGATAAACTGATAAACTGATAATGATAATGACAATAACAATAAAAATAGTAATATTTATTTACTACTCTTGCTGCTGCTACTGCTACCACCACTGACACTACTATTAATAACTTCAAGAATAAATTATTTTGCTCTTTGGTCCATACTATCTTCACTCTTGCGAGAATATATCGCTGTTCCGGAGGAATAACGACGTAAGTGCAACATAGAATGTTTTTCAGGAGACGCAAAAACAGAATTTTACTTAAATAATAATATAAATAGCCTACATGTATAAATAAATAATAAATATTTGAAAATAGTATTATGACACTCGAAATAAAGCAAAATATTATAATTGTTCGTTATTTTAAATAGTGCTAGTCAGACAGGGGAATTTTTAATATTCATCCCAATTTTGCAGTTGCGTCATTGTTCTTCCGGAACAGCGATATTATGAACTGATACTAGATATTCACTAAAATTGCAGGACTCCATGGACTATTATCTCTGATTGAGGTTCTGGCTGATATGTACATCTATTATCAGGCAGTAATGTGTCAGAGGAAGAATAATTGTTTGTATGCAGCTGACGTCTGACTAGTGTAATATGTAGCTAGTTCGGCGATGTATGCAATGGAGGGGGAAAGGAACTAGCCACCCTACCGCAATATCTCCTGGCCTAGTTGCCTTATAAGTTCTTGGTATCACTTGTGAGGACAGTTGACTAAACAACAAACAAATGGTTGTATGGTTAGAACGATGCGACACCACCACTTAAGGTAACACAGAACAAACATGAAACAGAGGTAAGTTATACATCTAGTCCTTATGAAAAAGAATCGAACTCGGGTCCGTTGAATTTGTAAGCAGAGACTCTACCATATCGGAGACAGATTATTATTATTATTATTATTATTATTATTATTATTATTATTATTATTATTATTATTATTATTATTATTATTATTTTGGCGAGCGGGTAGCACTGTTGATAGAGCAACTGGTTGAGGACTGGAGGATTCTGGGTTAAATTCCGGGTGGTAACAAGATTTTCTCGTTTCGAAAACATACAGAACAGTCCAGGTTCAGTCAGCCTCCTATCAAAGGGTGTACATCAGTTGATCGCGAAAGGCTTAAAAATGCATCAGTTGAGCGCGGGGTCAGTTTTGGGTATACATCAGTTGAACGCGGTGGTCAGTTTTTCCTAGGCTTAGAAATGACATGTAGCGCGCGATAAAATTTGTGTGAAGTGTAAGTCAGGTTTGGTGGAAAAAAAAATTAGTCCTTGGGGCTTTCTAATGAGTATAAAGATAACAATACTGATAACGATAAATGGTTGCACTGGGTATTCGGTCTTTAATTTCTTTCTCTAAGTGAAGTTGGAGAAGCATTTGTTCAAGATTTAGTTAGCAACCAACCAACCTGTTAATGAAAGAATCACAGCCTTTGCTGATTATTTGGTATCAAATTTCATATAATCGGATTTGTTATTTCCCTCTGAAATATGGGCTTCTGATACTGTTACATCAGACAGAACTAATAATGCATGTGAGACGATCTATAAAGCGTTTTCTCTGAATTTTAATAGTGCGCAAACTCATGTATTTGTTTCTTCAAGTCGTCATTGGGGCACAAACTAGCAGATATATTAAAATGAATGACAACGGGAATATTGTTATATATAAAAGGAGGAAACAGTAGGCCTATATGGAAGAATTACTTTTTAGATCTAGACACGGAAATATTACTAGAATTGGTTTCCTACAGAGAGTGGCCTACTATTATCCAAGAAAATGACCGAGATATCAACAATCCATTGCTGGAACAAATATTTTAAACTCTCACAATTTATCGGTACGAGTATTTTTACGAGAGGAGAATTTTTAATCATACTTATCTGTCAATGTACAGAGAGTCCTAAGTTTCTACAAAATGGGAAGGGAAATTGCTGCAGCTCCTGTTAAACTGACCGCCGCGCCGCGCTCAACTGATTCATCCCAAAACTGACCGCTGCGCTCAACTGATGCATCACAAAACTGACCGCCGCGCTCAACTGATGCATCACAAAACTGACCGTCGCGCTCAACTGATGCATCACAAAACTAACCGCCGCGCTCAACTGATGCATCACAAAACTAACCGCCGCGCTCAACTGATGCATCACAAAACTGACCGCCGCGCTCAACTGATGCATCCCAAAACTGACCGCCGCGCTCAACTGATGCATCACAAAACTAACCGCCGCGCTCAACTGATGCATCCCAAAACTGACCGTCGCGCTCAACTGATGCATCACAAAACTAACCGCCGCGCTCAACTGATGCATCACAAAACTGACCGCCGCGCTCAACTGATGCATCCCAAAACTGACCGCCGCGCTCAACTGATGCATCACAAAACTGACCGCCGCGCTCAACTGATGCATCCCAAAACTGACCGCCGCGCTCAACTGATGCATCACAAAACTGACCGCCGCGCTCAACTGATGCATCCCAAAACTGACCGCCGCGCTCAACTGATGCATCCCAAAACTGACCGCCGCGCTCAACTGATGCATCCCAAAACTGACCGTCGCGCTCAACTGATGCATCCCAAAACTGACCGCCGCGCTCAACTGATGCATCCCAAAACTGACCGCCGCGCTCAACTGATGCATCCCAAAACTGACCGCCGCGCTCAACTGATGCATCCCAAAACTGACCGCCGCGCTCAACTGATGCATCACAAAATTGACCGCCGCGCTCAACTGATGCATCACAAAACTGACCGCCGCGCTCAACTGATGCATCCCAAAACTGATCGCCGCGCTCAACTAATGCATTCAATTCAGGTAAAATTTTCTCTCGCGCTCAACTGATGAACTCCCGTATCAAGTTGAGTACCGGGTCTTTCTCGAGGGTAAAAGGCGGTCGGAGCGTGGTGCCGACCACACCACCTCATTCTCGTCCCGATGTCATAAAAGCATGGAACTTTACCTCCATGTCCTCCAAGCGCCTTCAGGCTAGATACTAGATACTGTACTTTACTACATTATTATCGGTAGACCTGTTATATTTTGTTCGCCATCTTTGATTCAAGCAATACAGTTCCTTGGTGAATTCCCAGTAGAGAATCGGAAATTTACTTCCCTGCTATTGAGACTGTGTGTTCCTTGTGTTTGCTCTGCACTGTTTATCTACGAGTATATGTAGTGGTTTTGCTCCACAGTGACCGCATGTCGAGTAATTTTCACTATTAATGTATGTCTAACGATACTCCATAATTCCCACAAGAATGACGATGTACAACAGTCCAAAGGAGTACTAATTCTTGAAACTATATCATGCTAAATTCAAATTTGTTTAATCATGATTCTTTAGAACTGCTGTGAAAGTTATATTTCGTAGTACGAAAGTTATTTCCTAGAAAGACAAAGATAAACAGGAGCGCATTTTCCTGGTAGTGATCTTCAAAGAGAACCTTTTTCTGTTTCGCTTTTACAAGATTTATCTAGTATAAAACAACGAAAAGAAAAAAACACGAATGGAGGGTTAGGAACTTAATTTATTTCAAGTTCTTGCTGAGAGTGAGAGCCAAACTTCACATCCAGGTAAACTGTCAGGAATATGGGCGTCATTAAGACAGGAGCTGCTGAAGCTGTCTTTTTATTCTACGCTTAATTTATTCTTGAATAGCAGTATCGTTTGATGCTTCCTAATTCACGGAGCATAAACGCTATATTTATAGTGCGCTTCTCTCTCTGTGTTTTACGGCTCGCGGGTGCTACTGGACTAAAATTCCCTACGCGCACAGAACAATTTTGAAAACAAGTTCACAGATTTCCACACAATTTACTTTTCATTTGTTTGTCGTCGATGTAAGGAACACGGCACGATTCAGATAGCCGAAATACACGGGTGATGGTTTAAGAACCCTACGATGGAGTTGTTCCACTGCTGCATTATCGAACTGCGTTACACGACGGGTGATAATGTCAGGAGGTCACTCCATAGATGTCACACATGAGTGAGGACCAGCGTGTAAATCTACTTGTATGCCGAAGCGGCGTGTAAATTAATACAAATATGAGCAAACCATACAGCCTTCCTGAACCGCCGCGCCGCGCCGGTTGTCTTGGCAACGAGGTCAGTGGTGTGCTGACGGGGTGAAGGGCATTTCTCTCTTTCTTTTTAAACGCACCCCGCTACTTTGTAATGGTTTAAAACGCTACTCTACTTGGGATCGTGTAGTATTGGTAGTGCACCGACACAGAACGAAACAAAGGATTTACACCATGACAATCGGATGTCGAGGAAGAACAAGAGGAAACGAGGAAGAATATCAGAATAATGATGACGAGGATCATGACACTGAAAAAAGAATGAGGTTAATAATGAGAATGAGAATAAGGGTGAAAATGAAAGCGTTGAGTATGAGAAAGAGAATGAGATTGAATTTGAGGGACTAGATGAGGATGACAATACGAATGAAAATGAGGGTGAAGAGAATAAGAATGAAGATAATGACAAAGAAGGTGAGAGTAATGATAACAATGAAGATTAGAGTGGAACTGAGATGAGATTGAGGATTAAGGTGGAGATGATGATGATGATGATGATGATGATGATGATGATGATGATGATGATGATGATGATGATGAAATCGATTTCTTGGAGCATTACAATACCTTTGTAACCGAAAAGAAATAAATATACATAGCCTTACTTACTTACGAAAGGCTTTTAAAGAACCCGAAGGTTCATTGCCGCCATCACATAAGCCCGCCATCGGTCCCTATCCTGAGCAAGATTAATCCAGACCTTACCATCATATCCCACCTCCCTCAAATCCATTTTAATATTATCCTCCCATCTCCGTCTCGGCCTCCCCAAAGGTCTTATTCCCTCTGGCCTCCCAACTAACATTCTATATGCATTTCTGGATTCGCCCATACGTGCTACATGCCCTGCCCATCTCAAACGTCTGGATTTAATGTTCCTAATTATGTCAGGTGAATAATACAATGTGTGCGATTCTGCGTTGTGTAACTTTCTCCATTCTCCTGTAACTTCATCCCTCTTAGCCCCAAATATTTTCCTAAGAACCTTATTCTCAAACACCCTTAATCTCTATTCCTCTTTCAAAAAGTGAGAGTCCAAGTTTCACAACCATACAGAACAACCAGTAATATAACTGTTTTATAAAGTCTAACTTTAAGATTTTTTTACAGCAGACTAGATGACAAAAGCTTCTCAGCCGAAAAATAACAGGCAATAGCCTACATACAATATATATTATGTGTACGTGTGTGTAGGCCTATATACAGAGTGAACCTAAGTAATGTTATTAATTTCAGAGGATTCATTTCATTTAGTGTTCTGCCCAAGGGCAGGTCTTTCACTGCAAATCCAGCTTTCTCCAGTCTTTCCTATTTTCTGCCTTCTTCTTTGTCTCCTCATATGATCCATACATCTTAATGTCGTCTATTATCTGATATCTTCTTCTGCCCCGAACTCTTCTGCCGTTCACCATTCCTTCCAGTGTAGCCTTCAGCAGACAGTTTCTTCTCAGCCAATGACCCAACCAAATCCTTTTCCTCTTCCTGATCAGTTTCAGCATCATTCTTTCTTCACCCACTCTTTCCAACACAGCTTCATTTCTTACTCTGTCTGTCCATTTCACACGTTCCATTCTTCTCCATATCCACAATTCAAATGCTTCTATTCGCTTCTCTTCACTTCGTTTTCAGTGGATTATCAAACAAAGAAGTTTCATACAATTTTGCTCTTTTTGCTTTCTTTTCTTTTCTTTGCTTTATGCTCATTTCGGGTATATATTCATATGTATTCAATTCAAATCTAAATTGTAAATAAATTTGAATTTGAATTTGAATTTTCGTGTTAAAAAATGTTTTATATTAAACATTTCACAGTGTGTTTTGGGAAATACATTGATTTCATTCCCAATATGCTCAGGCAATTTAAGAGAGCAGTGTATTATGATAATAAATTATTGAAAGAATTTTAGTTTTCTCCTTTAAATGCACAGAAATTGATCCGAACAAATGTAACATTATAAAATTCCTTTCCAGAACGAAACTTTACTTACGGTTTACCCTGTAGGGCCTATATATAAATACAATACACATACATTATAATAAAGGAAATCTTATTCAACGGGACGAGAATAGATTGACAAAATATAAATACGATTAGACTTAATATAGGAAAATCATGGAAACGATGGTATGGACAAACGGGCTATTGGTCTGTCTATACCATTATGAACATCAGCTACGGTGGTCTAGTGGCTAGAGCGCTGGACTTAAAATCCTGTGGACCCAGATCCGATCCCCAGTGTACCTCCGATTTATAACTTGTGTTGGGCAAGCCCATGGTTCAGGTAGCAAAGGGGTTTTCTCATTTTTTCATCGAAAGTGAATTGTGAAAATTCTGTTCATTATTGCTAGATTAGCATAGATGTTGCGCTTTTATCTTTCGGCATTAAACTGTACAGGATAACATCTAGAGGTGGGGAAAAAATAACGTAACAGTTATTTTGGAACTGTTCCTTGTTTGAAACTGTTCCAAAAAGTAACAGCACCTTGGAACACTATGTTCCAAAATAACAGTGTTGCTTTGAGCTAGTACGAAATACTTGCGGTTACAAATACTCGTTTCACTTTGGAACTACATTATGACAACGCCTGTTCCACAGAACGGAACATGTTTGGTACTATTGAAAGCAGTGACGCAACTTTTGGAAAACAGTGGGTGGGCTCAAACATTTGACGAGCCGTAAGTTAAATAAATCTCACAACACGACGAGCCCATATAAGTTGGCGCTACTGTTTGAAAGCAGAATTGGGAATCCTTTCGTCGTACTGAAATAAATGTTGGAAACTAAAGTAAAAGATAAATAGTAAAGATACGAAGATCGTCTTTAAAAAATGTACACATTATCTTGGAACTGATGTTAATTGAGTATAGGATTCTATCAAATAACATAATGCCTGTATTATAGTAACTGTATTGTGAATTTTATCAAGGGAGATGAAAATATATAGGTTATGTTTTATTTCCAAATACTTTACAGTTTTAGTTTCATTACCAATTCTTGAAATTAAACTAAAGTCTGTTGAAACATGACTGTATTATTGAAGTTCTTTTGTTAAAAAAAAGTACAACGGTAAATTTTCATATTTCATTACAATGAGATTATTATTCTTCATGACGGTACATTATTAATATGAATTTTAGCGCGGCCGAATTGATTATAGCTTTTATTTATGCATTTTTGAAGACATTGAACACTATTGTGACCTTCAGCTAACCAGAAGAGGAAGAATAGGTTAGGTTTTATTTACCACTGGGATCCATTTCGATTTCGTGACCAATTTACAAATAATTTAAAATTACATTACATTTCCTGCTTCGAACAAACCTGATCTACGAATTCAATTTAGCATTAGAAAAGATTTCATTTCCAGGAATTCACATCTCGACTCATTATGACATCGTACTGCATCGCATGACATACAGGGAAGTGAGCTCTATGCTCTCTGGCCTGTTCCTAAATACCACTGTTACATTACGTCAGGACCTCCTATATTAATATAGGAGGTCCTGATTACGTATTAGTAGTACGTGGCTCTTCCACTGAGCTCTATGCTCACTGGCCTGTTCCAAAATAACACTGTTACATTAAATACTCCTGTTATACAAAATACTTGCTGTTACAAAAAATACTCGATGTTATGGAACTGCATTATGAGTTATGACTATAAAATAACGTAACGGCTTGTTCCAAAATACCACTGTTACATTATATACTAGTAGTACTATACCTGTTATACAAAATACTTGCTGTTACATGTTACAATATACTCGATGTTATGGGACACGGCCGACTTGATGATCCCTTCGCGAAGCGAAGCTAGCATCAAGTCGGCCGTGTATGGAACTACATTATGACAACAGTTGCTGCAGTGTTGTCAATTTAGCGACTTTGTCACTAGATCTGGCTACTTTTAACAATTTTCAGGGACAAAATCAATACCAACTTTTAATCCTGAACTGGCGTCGTGCATAAATATAACGTAACTGGTTTCGTGGTGTCAATACTGTCAGTATGACTTCTGAACTTTCTCATGGCCCTCGACTTATACTTTTGCCTTTTTTACCCAAATGTTTGCATAAACTACTTTGACTAAAGGGCTTTAACATAAATAAATTGTGTCAAACGCTTCACAGAATGACAGAACTGAATTTAGGGACTTGAATCTGGAGGAGTTTCGTTCATTCCTGGTGTGTTTTATTTTGGTGCAGTTTCCAAATTAAATTAAATTGTATATATATAATGTAAAAATTAATTTCTGATTCTACAGAATTTATCTGTTATGGTAACAACATGGAGTCAGGCCACAAAGGGAAAACACTGGAGGAGAGGGTTTCGATCCAATACTGTGGAACGAAATTCGGCGTAGGCTATATAATATATTCAATTGTGGTACTGTTATTTTGGAACTGTTATTTGAAACCTAGTATTTTCGTGGAACTGGAACAGTTGGAACTGTTACGAGAAAATAACAACTTTTCCCATCTCTAATAACATCCTACCACTTAAAACTTCTGAACACAAATAAGGAGAGAGAGAAAGGGGAACATTCAAACTAACCGTTATTTGACGAAAATAGAACGTTCCATCCATTGTTGCATTTCCTGGTAGAGTTAATCCATGAAAAACTGACTTTTAATATTGCTTACATGTATGAGCATGTGAATAAATAGTAAAATAACGGAACTTTACATTGATTTAGACATTTCGAACCGAACATTAACAAATTAGGCTCTATCATTCATTTGTTCTTTCTCCTAAAGGAACAAAATAGGAATTTGCCCTAAAATCCGATGTCTGGTACGTATATTTTTAATGTAGGCTACACGATTAAAATGCTTTAATTGCTCTCACAGAACGATAGTGATATCTAAAATTGGTACGTGTGCTTCACTGTTCCAGGCTGACATCGAAAGAGATTTATTGGTCTGCACGCCACTGTGTAGCAACAAACTGGCCATGCTGGACACTTGCCAGTCTTCATGTTAATACCCCTAATACCAGTGTCCACACGCAGAATTGTGCGATGTGACCTCGCGCTCTTCAATGAACCTAATCTGCGATTCTCAAGCCTTCTCTCCTAAGTAATTCTGATGAACAAAAAAACAAGCGAACGACAGTACAATTTAATCTCGCTGTTGTATTTCTTATGACTTCTTTAGTTAAGCACAGGGAGATATTTAGAGCTTCTTAAACGCCATCTGCTGAA
Source organism: Periplaneta americana (assembly GCF_040183065.1). Lineage (NCBI taxonomy): Eukaryota > Metazoa > Arthropoda > Insecta > Blattodea > Blattidae > Periplaneta > Periplaneta americana. The sequence goes on along the minus strand of NC_091122.1, from coordinate 107,305,097 downwards.
GCAATTTTCCCTATACCGAGTGGAAAGTGTTCAATGACAGTCCTTTTAAAGGACTAATGTTCAGCATAATATGAATGAAAAAGTTATCTACCACTTTGTTTCTCTGCGCTTAGATTTGACAGAAATATTTATTTTACACAAGTAATAAATTTGATCCCATTATCTTCAAGCACATTTAGAAATATATATATTATAGTAGTAGTAGTAGTAGTAGTAGTAGCAGTAGCAGTAGCAGTAGTAGCAGTAGTAGTAGTAGTAGAAGTAGTAGCAGTAGTAGTAGTAGTAGTAGTAGCAGTAGTAGTAGTAGTAGTAGCAGTAGTAGTAGTAGAAGTAGTAGTAGTGGTAGTAGTAGCAGTAGTAGTAGTAGTAGTAGTAGTAGCAGTAGTAGTAGTAGAAGTAGTAGTAGTGGTAGTAGTAGCAGTAGTAGTAGTAGCAGTAGTAGTAGTAGTAGTAGCAGTAGTAGTAGTAGTAGCAGTAGTAGTAGTAGTAGTAGTGGTAATGGTAGTAGTAGCAGTAGCAGTAGCAGTAGCAGCAGCAGCAGGTTTGTAAAAAAACACTGTAGAAAAAATTCGTACTAATATAATGTACAGTACTTCATATTTTTTTTGTGCGAGAGAGAAAGACAATCGGACAATCCACAAATCGATTAATAAGGTGACGGATAATCGGGGTTTTACTGTATACAAAGTTATTTATGTATCCTACCGAAAAATTGTTTAAAAATTTTGAAGTATTGGAAATAGACTACATCAAATTTATATCAATCTATTACTAAATTTTACACATAAAAATCACACGAAATTCAAATCATATAGTCACAAACACAAAATCACAGACATGGATGCAATACATCTGTTTAAAGAGTAGTAATATTGGTCCTAGAATGTATGACAAATTAATAAAGAAATACTCTCAACTATTTGACCCAAGCAGTTTTAAATCTTAAAATGTATATAAGCACTTTGTTATTAGTGAATATTAATTTTTAAGATAGTATTTCTTGTAATTTATCTGTAGTAATGTCACGAGAGTTCTGAGATTTATCTGGGAAATCTCAGACCTCGAGTGGCATTTATTAGGACTATTTCGTGAATAAAATAAAAATGTAAATAACATATCCCTAAAATTCGATCACAAAATGTTAATAATTGTTTATTAACGAATACTTAACCTATTCAGACATTGTGAAGTTGAAATAGTCGTAGATGAATATCGATTACTGCAATAAAGAAATTCGATGTTATTATTCAGTAATGCCAATTGCGAAATACAAGTTTAACAATGTTAATTACATGTACTGCACTTTTCTCATATTATTATAACATAAATACATTTTCATTATCTGCTGAAATCATAATTTAATTTAACAGTAACATTGGGGACAGCTATATACTCGTACCAATGCTTATGTATTCACAGCGAGACATGTTGCTACACAGTGAAGCCATCTCTGTATAGATAGACCTAATTAAAACACGGATTTTATTACGCCATACGGAAGGCAGTTTGATGAAACGACCTTATTATTACTATGCAAGGTCATTGGGTTTGATATGTTACATAAATCTGAACATCTGACTTTCTATTAATTGTTTAATTTCATTCACAAAATACAAATTTTATAGGCTACTTATAGGTTATGTTACCTGTGGGACCAGGACCAATGTCAGCTGTGTCTTATTTAGACCGTTACAATCAGTGCTACACGAAATCATTTTTATAGCTCGACAAACGCATTCTCGCTGTAGTGTGTAACGGAACTAAAGCTGCATCTACACAGTTCAATATTGCAATCGCGTATGCGTGCAATCTGGGAAGAATATTGAAAGAATCAAAAGTTTAAAAAGTACGTTCAATTAAGATGAATGAAGATTTTGTGTGTACATGGTGCGCCGTTTTGAACGTCGTCTTCACTGCGTAAATGTATTAATTAATATTAAATATCAATCTTGAATTCATTGCTTTAAAGTTGAAAGAAAAGTTTAACCGTGTAGCTGCATCTTAATGTATTCATGATCATCAATTGACGGGGAAACAGTTGGCGACAACGACTAAACAAAAGAACGACCATGCGATAAATTGATAGCGATAAATCTAGCTGCAAAAATTATCGCAAAGTCTGACTGCGATCGGTTGGAATTCAAAATTTCATTACACTTCATTGGTCGAAAATGGAATGACGTGATATAAACGAAATAGTCCATGAAATTTTGTATTGCATTGAATCCTAGATCTAGAATTCAAAAAATTATAAACAAAAATAACAAAGGAATAGCATCATCTATTTAACGCAAACAGTTTTAAATATAAAAATGTACTGTATGTAAACACTTTGTTATTAGTGAGTATTAATTTTTAAAATGGTATTTCTTGTAATTTATCCATGTAATTTTGTATTGTATGGAATTCTATACCTAGAATATAGTTTTATATATATATATATATATATATATATATATATATATAACTCAAACAGTTTTAAATGTAAAAATGTATGTAAATGCTTTGTTATTAGGGACTATTAATTTTTTCAGATGTTACTTATTATAATTTACCTATGTAATTATCATTATTATGTCTTGAATCCTTCTTTGAGCACGAGATCACTCTCTTTCAGAGGAGTGCTAAAATTGTTGTATATTAATAATAGTGGATAATAATCACGTTATTGTCTGCACGCCTCTGATAGCAACAGAAACAGTAGAAATAATACAATAGAAACGAACAGAAGATGTATCAAAATCGTGGTCGGAAATACAAAGTTTACATTGAAATATGGTTTTCACAATGCATGTAATAATGAAATACACATATTAAAATGCTAAAAATGCAATTAATTATGTATCCATTCCCCGAGACGTATGAATTCTCGATAAAAAAAAGAGAGGCGCAATTGGAATTCTCGGCGGTGTAACGAATCAATGCGCAGAACCACAGAAATACCTCTGCGTTAATATCGGAAATGCATCGCGTGGTAGAAGCCGATAAATATCGAGACAGCCACGCCGAAGGAACAGTTCCACTTCCCATTGCGAACACAGTCGTTGCTATATCGAGGATGCAAGGAGACTCACAGACCTAATATTAAACCTAATTCTAAACCCGTGAACATAATCATATTTTGCGCTTTTTCATGGCACACTCTTCGTCGAATTACTGCTGTCCCCTCAAATTATTTTGGCAGCTTAAAAAGAGAAGTGGATCGTAGCGGCAGCGCCTGTAATCCTCGCACATGTCTGGCAAAATAAGTCTGTTGTGTTTTGTGCCTAGTATTGCCTTATGTCAGGGCTTGCCAAACTACGGCCAGCTACTTTCGTTCGGCCCATTTACTAACTTGAAAAAAAAAATTAAAAATCATTAACAGAAGATTAATTTATTCACGAATTTCGATCGATGAAATCAAATCAGAGGCCCAGATTCTTAAACAAATTGCTCATATACTATGGTAACAATGATGTTGCTACAATATAGGCTACTGGTCGCAAGCGTCCAGCCCAAGCGGGAAGTGTGGCAACAGAGCAACCAGAGATTGCACCGCAGTAAGCTGACAACAGCGACTTCTTTCGGTATACGCTCACACATAATAGAGTAGTGGATGTGTTAAGAATAGTATTAGCACTCTGAGCTACTCCACAAGCATGTGAAGGGTACACGGGAAAAACGATCAATGTCCATCAAAAATCGAAATTGAGTTAATAATGCCATCTTATAGTGGAAAGGAAGTACTATCATGTGTTCTAGCTAGTAATAAGAAATCATCGTTTTTGACAATCCACTACGTCAGTTTCTATTAAATACACACATAAGAAAGTATTAAGTGCTTAGACTTTAAGGGCCATATTCATAGAAATTCTTAGCGCGGGCTTCCGGTGGATGATCAGTGAACTAACGTTTTTCATATTCATAAACCAGTGTTAGCCATATGATATGAAATGAATCCTGTACAGGTAATCAGTCGATAGCCGGAGCTAGTTTAGCACGCTTGTAGCGCGGGCCAGCGAAATGTCTATGCATAGCATTCTAAAAGTCGTTTTTCTCGAAACTTTCTAAAATGGACTTTGATCGTTATCCCCGTGTACCCTTCATTTACTAGTAGTTCAACAGCGTAACTTAACTTTAATTGGATTGAGGGAAACCCACGGAAAAAAGCTCAACCAGCTAACTTGACTCGACCGGGAATCGAACCCGGGCCACCTGGTTTCGCGGCCAGACGCGCTGACCGTTACTCCACAGGTGTGGACACTATTTTATGATTCAAACTAAAAATGAAGTAATTATGCCTGATTTGTAACGAATCAGTTGCTGTCTTTAAAGAATATAATATTCGCAGGCATTATGAAATCAAACATTTTTCAAAATTTTCACAATTTATGGGGAAGTTACGGGATGATAAATTTGAAGCAATGAAACATGGGCTATCATCTCAACAGAACGTTTTCAAGAAACAGAGATAAGACAATGAAGCAGCAACAGTGGCTAGTTTCGCATGAACTGGCGAAAAGGGCAAAATCTTTTAGTGATGGTGAACTTATTAAACCGTGAATGATAATGGTGGCAAAGGAGATTTGTCCTGAGAAAGTAGATTTATTTAAGAACATTAGCCTTTCAGTACATACAGTTGCTCGTAGAGTGGAAAATATTGCCAAAAACATAACTTGCCATTTGAATGAAAAAAGAAAACAGTTTGAAAGTGTAGGTTTTAGGTCAATAAAACACAAAGTTTGAATACTAATGTTGTTTATGAGCTTTGTTTGTTAGACTTAATTTAATCTTACTTGATTTGGCCCGCGATTCTTTCTCGGATGGTTAATGTGGCCCTCGCTATGAAAAGTTTGGCAAGCCCTGCCTTATGTGATGGCCTGATGACGTGAGCAAAGTCTAGTAGCAATACGAGATTCAACAATGTTATTCACAGTGGGTGCAGGGTGGTTTTAATGTTTGTGATTGCCTCTTATGGTGAAGAGGAGAAAAACAAAACAGTGTTTTAAATTTATGAATTTTTGTTTAATAATTATATCTATAAAGTGAGTTTATCATGCGAAGTATTTTGACATACAGAACGATCCAAAAGTCGCGCACATAAAAAATTATAGTGCCTATATTGAGTAGTGCAGTTGGAAAGTGCTATCGGCTACAGCTAGATAGCAACATGGGTATTAACAGCAACAAACCTAGACGTCATTGTGATGTGTATGTATACACTGATGCTTGCAGTAGTCCTTTCTTTATTGCTCGGCAAACGTATCGCAACGAGTTTTTATTTTTGAACATTATTTTTCCAGTCGTTCTTATGCACGTGTTGTAGACGAATTTCGTAGTAATTACCCGGATGTGGCAGTGCCTAACAATTCGACCATAACGAGATTAATCGCCCGCTTTAGGAAATGTGGATAAGTGCTTCTTGACAATGATGAACGTGATTGTTGGTTCCAGCAGAACAGTACCACATGTCACACATCTAATGAAATCGTGCAGTTTTTGCGCGATTTTTATGGTGAGCATAACACTTCTCAATAATTATGGTCCCCACGTTCCCCCGATTTGACGTCCTCAGATTTATTCTTAAAGGAAGGATATACAAAAACAGGCTGCACACTCTGGAGTAACTAAAGAGGAACATAACGGAGATTAACAACATCAGTGTATGCGTGCTCAAAAAAGTGGCCGCAAACATGGCAAAAAGAATTCGTACATGCAATACTGAACTAGGCTGCCATTTTCAGCATATGTTGTGAAAAATGATGTAACTAATGTGAAAACTGATATAAGTAAACGTAGAAATAAATTCATCTTTATAAATAACTTATATATTATGTGAACGTATTATTAAGACTTTTGGATCGCTCTATAGAACTACACGTATTTGTATTCGGCACGGTAGGTCGTCAACTGCTCAGTAACGATGCCCCCCCACCAAAAAAAGATATAAATGAATCACTTATAACTTTTGAACAAATAAACGTAGCGAAACAAGAAGTATACCACCTTGTAGACAAAGGAAATCCGTAACCGAACACATCGGCACGAAACTGGTCAGGGCAAAACATACATCGGAAAATGCGTTCAGACGGCCATTTTACACACATAACTGGTGAAATCTTAACCAACCGATGGAGCGCGACGATATCGATTAAATAAACACGAAAAACAAGTGACCCAAGGTAAATTGGACCCTCAACTTTCAAAAACTACTCGAGAAAATTTGTGAACTTTCAAAATTACTCGAAATTCAAACGTTGAGAGAATGCAAAAGTGGGGACGAGCACAACAGGAGAAAAGAGCATCTCACGAAGTGTCAAACAAGCCAAGATCACCACCATGGAGTATAAGAGACGGCATGACAGCAAGCGACAACGAAGTTCCGTAAGACTGCATACTAATTGCTGAACCACTATAGGATCGTCATATTCTTTCGCTGCATATGCTCATATAAATCAGCACATATTTGTGTTTTTATTCACTGTACAGAAGATAACAATCACACCAGTAATCACACAGGATCTAACAGGGATCGAACCCTATTCTCTTGGATGAGAGCTCGTGTAATACAAGAAGGAAGCGTACATCTACCAAAAGGCAAATCGGACACGGTCCCCAGAGGTGAAGGCTGAAGTGAACAATAAATGCAAGCAATCTCACATTGGAAGTGTCCCTGAATAGCATTTTAAACTTTCTTGCGAGCCAGTCTATTGGATTTCCCAGGAGTGAAAAGTTAGCATTCTACTCCAGTACGGGAAATTTACCACAGTTCAGTCTGAAAAACTGCGCGAGTTGGCAGTCCTGCACATAACGAAGCAACATGACACCAAATCAAATTTAAAAACTATTTCGTCTACCATCATGATTACCTAGTTCTGCACTCTATAAATCACGCTGGAGGAGAGGTGAAACTTTCTTCTAAAGGCATCAAATACACAAAATTAAATGCGAATGTACTTGCCATAGCATATTAAAGATTTATTATCACTTTCTCATTGTGAAGTACAGAGAGAATACGGTACTGGGACGGAGTCGTTTCCAAGGGTGCGCAATAGAAGGCTGGTCTAAGCTACATCCGCGGTGAGATAATTTGATGAAATGCTACAGGGAACCGTATCTACGAGAGAAAATCCCTGTTACCTGGACCACGGGCTTGCCCAATACGTCACAAATCGGAGGTTCGCCAGTGGTCGAATCCGAGCCCACAAGTTTATAAATCTAGCAGTCTAGCCACTAGACTACCGTGGCGGCTTTGGAACAAATATGAATAATTAGTTTTTTGTTTCCATTATAGTAGTAACTTTTGAACAAAATTTTATTCTTTACTGGACTTAAAACAAAACACAATAATGATTAGGGACCGTATTCTGTAGATAAGGTTAGTTGTTCATAGAATACAATGACATGACGTCATGTTTCGCGAGACACAGGTGCTATTAGGAAACATTTGCGTTTTGTTTGTGATGTAGTTGATATTCTATTCATGATTCAACCAGATCCCGCAGCCTGTTCACAGTGCATTCTAGTCAAAGACTGTTATTACGATGAAATGACGTCATGTTTTGCGCGACACAGGTACTATTAGGGAATATTTGCGTCTTGTTTGTGATGTAGTTGATATTCTATTCACGATTCAACTAAACCCCGCAGACTGTTCACAATGCATTCTAGTCGAAGACTATTATTACGATTAACATTTAAATTATTTATTCATCTGTTCAATTGATTTATTTTTACAGGCAGAGTTAAGATTTTAGGCCTTCTATTTCACTAAAGCAGTACAAAAAAATACATAGCAAATGTGATAAATAACAGCAATACAGAAAACGTTGGAATAATAATAATAATAGTAATAATAATAATAATAATAATAATAATAATAATAATAATAATAATAATAATAATAATAATGTTGTAACCCACTTCTGAGGTTGGGGCGCCTAGAAGGTGGAGTTACATTACCCCGATGATATGGTAGGATGATTATGATTATGTGGTGCGAGGAGAAGTCTTAAATCTAAACTTAACCTAAATTTCAGACCATGGACAAATACAGGACTAATCCCCTTTAAGGAAACATTCCTGTGCTCTAACCGGGACTCGAACCCTGGACCTCTGATCACTAGACCATGAGACTAGTCATAATTTAGTGTTTAATAAGCTAATTTGGACCAAAGGAATGATTAACATAACGAAAGAAAATCGATATATTAAAATTTAAAAATCATATTCTACAAAAATAGGCTAATATTTGAAGAAAGATCACATTCTGGAGACGAAAAGCAGTTTTTTGATCGTCGGCTTTCGAAAGTTGTCAATATCTGACAGCCTCCTTTACAATATGTACACTATAATAGGCTATTTTCACTATCATAAAAATGTAGGCTTACATTAATAAAACATACAATGTATAGGCCTACACTGTTACACATTATTTACAAAATAAGTAGGCTATAGTATTATTAAATAAAATACTTTGCATTACAATACATAGGTAACATTGTATATAAACGTGTAAATAATGCATGATCAATGTAGGTCTACATTCTTTATGATAGCCTAGTGTAAATAGTAAAAATAGCTTATTTTAGTATATTAAATTGTAAATAGGCCTACAGTATTAGTGTCATTGCTCAAGCAGTCCATGTTTTGTTCTGCCCAATTTGACCAAATAGGAGTCGCGTAACCAGTCACTCAAGTATTTCTCTTGCATATGCGTAGACCACTTAAAACTCCAGTAATACTTAACCTTGCAGCCTCGTGGGACAATATACGGTCTCTAATAATGATAAATTATACAATACATACGGAAGACCAACCATTGCTAGGTGGGGGGGGGGGGGGTCAGAGTATACAAATTTTATATTTCGCTACATTATTTCCAAAGATTATAATAAGAAGTCAAGATCATCAAGATTGAGACAAAACAGAAGACTTCATACTTGTAGTTCATTCATGCATTACTGCTTCGTAAATAACTTCTAGTGTTCGAGTTGTAATTATGCCCCTTAGATTAATTTTATTATTAGATTATTAGCTAGTAGAAACCAATCTGATTATTTAATCTCCTAAATGAGTTTTCCCATACAAGAATTCCTCGTTTAGCAGTTGACCATATTTAATTAATTTGAATCCAACATACAAGTATCTATAGTTTATCTGTTGTTTGAAAAGAAAGATTAGAACAACTTCGTCAAAACAATACCTATGATATTCCCTTCACCATGTTCTCCAAGGTAAAATTACGAGTTTTTCAGCAACGAGATTGAGGTTTCTAAATACCCCAATGACTGTTTCGAGAATTTTTAACTGTTCATACAACTTCCTCTTATTAAATTTGTACAAAATCCAGCCAAGAAAGCGGAAATGTTGCGAGGAATAAAGGAAGAAACTTTACGACACAAACTATGATAATATTAACAACCCTTCAAAGTCCCATATTATGCGCATGCAAATCACGTTTTACGTTTCTGCACACAACAGACGGAAACGCGATAATACTCGTATATCCTGGAGTTTCTCCACAAGCTATGGTAATGTTTATATGAACACCTCTATAACGGATGTCATTACTTCCCATAATTTGCTGCTAATAAACATTATGAACTTTAAGTATATGAATTATGACGACTTGGAAAAGAAATTAACCCCAAGCTTTTTCTATTGTTTTCTTAGAATTAGAGTTGAATAATATGCCGTAAATCCGGGGATATGTAAAATCGTTCAACATTTAGATTATCTCTAATCTACAATTTAAGCTCGTCTTTGATCAATAATTATTACAATTCAAAGTACCGTAAACTTGATAGAAGAAGTTTTACGTATCTCCCCATTTAATCCAGACTTAAGACTGGCAGCCTATATTAAAATCTAGGTAGCATTGATTACTAGATATTTGAGGATTTCATTCGATTATGATTTTGAAACATTATTACACTCAGGGCTGGTTTCACCAAGCTTCAGTCAATCAGTCCAAATGAAACATTAACTACTGAACATTAAAATATTTAACGAATGTTAAATAGGCCTTTCATATAAAATAACTCCGCAAATAGTTGTAATCAAGCAAATAAAATTTGCAACCGCCATTTTGAAATAAAGAGAAGCACTTTTTTTTCTCGTCACTTGGCAAAGCGAAAGCGCTTTACTACAACGCTTTTAACGCTTGGTTTCACTTTCAAAGTACGTTCTAAAATCGACTCAATCTATCTAAATTTTAAACCTGCCCCACAAATTTGTACTCGGTACTGTACTTGGATCAACCGAGTAATGACGTCACAGTAACTGCTCCGAACCGAACCGCTCCGTCCCCAGCCCTAAATACAAGTTAATTATCTAATATTTTAAAACCTTCTGATTATTATTTATAATGTGGAAACACTTAGAAAAAGTGAGCGAAAAACAATCGTAGCTTAGATTTATTATATTTACGTACTTACGGATATCGGCCGATTGGAAGTAGTGGTCAGTCATTTTCTGTTTGATGTTTATAAGAGGACAGGAACCGTTTGACTCTGGCGCATGCGCTGACCTCTCATGCAGTACCGGTGTGATACTTACGTGAATTTATTTTCACATGTACATTCCAGATCAAATCAAGCAGTTCCCTTCGTGCTCTGGTTACAAATCTTGCATATACGAAGATCCTATCACGAGCTGCACGTGTATAAATCGATGTTTGATGATGTCACATTAATTCAATTTTCGATTGTTTTCATTTTGTCTATGTCACTTTGAGATTAGTTCTCGTGATAGAAGGAGCGCGTAGTTCTACGTTTCGTGATGGTAGTCTGTATGGAGACTGTATTTACAGATATCGGATATTTAGCAGAGTTGATGTTCAAAAAGGAATATCCAGAACATCGTTAACGCATGCACTGTTTTTTCATGGAAGTGGAAGAAATGTATCCACATCTTCATTAATGTGAAGTAAGTGATCGTAGTTTGCTATTTACTGAACTATTTCGTCGTTTTTATAGGTAGGTAGGTTAGGTTAGGTTAGGTTAGGTTAGCTTAGGAATGTAAAGTTGATCGTTATTATAAATTGAAATATAACTTTGAAGTTGTCTATATTTAAAGTGTTTTATTTTTGGGATTTTTTTGTGTTTTGAATTTACTTGCGGAAGTTTGGACTTTATTTTTTTTTAATCATTTCAAATTTTAACGTTTTCTGCTCATTTCTTCTTAGTGTTTGCATTTTTGGGACAAAAATCAGGAGTTTTTGGAATTTATTTTTCTCGACAGAACAGAACCAGTAGGCCTACTTATAGATATTTACCGAATAAAAAAAAATGTCAGTTCACATACACTGATTCGTTTACTAACACACAAACAAATCTACATCTGCTATTATTCTCAACGGACTAATTACTTTTACCGCCAATGTTATCCCTTCCTCTACGTCTACCAATAATTTTTTTTCATTACATCACTGACGTTACTCCTTCCATTTGGATTTTCTCTGGACCTCTTGCAGCGACCACATGGAGAAAGATTTGAAATGTTACTCATATAACAAACTCCTACCGTAGCTTAAGTGGTAGTGTTCGACCGTGAATCCAAGTATGGATGGTTCGAATCTACCTCAGGCAATGAATTTATAATTAAAAGGTTCTGTAAATATACCTTCTAATTGTATGAACATCACAGAGGGAGAGAGAGAGAGGAATGGAGAGGGAAAGAGAGGATGAGAGGGAAGGGTTGAGATAGAGGAGAAGAGAGAGGGAGGAACAGGGGGAGAGAGGAAGAGAGGATGAGAGGGAAGGGTGAGAGAGGAGGAGGAGAGAGAGAAAGAGAGGGAGGGAGGGAGAGACGAGAGGAGGCGAGGATTGGGAGGGAGAGGGGAGAGAGAACCAATTAAGTAGGAGTAACAGCAAGTGACATGTAGTAATGAAATTTTTATTTTAATATCAGTTTGTTTCATTTCTTCACAAATGGCTCCCCTCCTCATCTCTCGAATGCATCTTATTATGGTGGGGGAACATGCGGCGATGGTTCACTTTACTGAACAATTACCACTTTGTTCCTTAATGCTCATTAATTTTCTGACATATATTCCTCATGGTTCCTCCTTACACGTGACTTTGTTGTACTTTGGAGTGTTACATACCTATGCTTGTACTTGGGTTTCTTTTAAATACCAGTACAGTACGCTCAAACATAAAGATGTTAAAATTTTCGTCCAGTCGTGACTGAAATGGTTCATTTACATTGATTATGAGACTAGTACTTCTACTAGCTGCACCAGCAGGTAGTTTCCTCTGCTATATGGAGATCTACTAAATAATCCAAAACTTTCACTAACCTGTAATTCGTTGGTTGTATTGCATGTAACTGTGACGAATACGTCTCCTATGTCTTCCGATGGTAAATAATGGAGTCCCGGTGGTGAATATTGTAGTTCGGAACAACAGGCTACTCACTTTTCAACTTCAGTTCGGCCGGTGTACTCTAGTGACTGAAAGTTATGCCACCATGTCTGAGAAAGATAGATTCTACGTCCAATCATTTTTAAGTTTGCTAATGCGAGTATAGCATCAAGTACCGGTACATTATAAATTGTCATTTCAAACTCCACTATAATTTCAGCGACAGCACCAATGTTAGTTTTTCACACTCACTTTATTGTAAAACAATTATGGCAATTTGGGTGCTTCTGTCCAGCAACACACAAAATATCAAAGGGCCGTTTAATAGTCCTGTAATTATTTACTTTAGCGATACCGTTCTTGTCTCTTGTTTACTGAAATAATTGAACAAGTGGTGAACGACATAATAAATAGGTAACGCGGTATGTGGACGTTGTGAACGGTCTGTAGAAACAGTTTTGTTTTCAATTGTGGCAAATGATTATTATACAACGCCAAAAGCAAGACGAGAAAGTGTAGGGCGAACCGAAACCAACCCAACCAAAACTAACCTAACTTCCGGTGAGTGAAGGGTAGTTTAAAGCATAGCTGGATGGAAATCATACAGGCAAAAGTAGGGAAATAGTGCATACGAACGGTATTGCTAAACTAAATAATTATGAATATCCCCATTTTAGCTTTATAGAATCATAAGGATCGTAATAATAATTGTTAATAAAGTTATTTCTACATGAGTTATTAATTTATCTTTTCAGAGATATAAACATTGGCTGTAGGCCCTACAATATGAAGTTCTGCAATTCCACTTTACATCATTTTTAGATGTTGAATGGAAAACGAATTTGTAATTATTATTTATCAACATATCACTATTCCTGTGACTACTCATAATAGATACGGCAGATATATTCACTCACGATCGGCACATTCACTAGACAACACACACATTTAGTCCCGTATGCTCTACTACACTCACACGAGGAACATTGATCATGTTCCGGAAACTGTGCTTATAATAGAACTGTGTTGAAGAGGGCAGCATACTCGAAGAGCTAAAATTTGTGTTTTGTGATATTGAAGAGGGCAGTTTGTACGAACATCTTTAAGAAATTATTGAATAGTATGATAGCATTTTTATACAGTGCAGGAATGTCTTGAATTAAATTGAATTAATTTTTAAGTAAATAATTTTAACTCTGGCTTTGTATGTATTTTTGTATTAGTTAATGGCTTCTTATAGAAACTATAAATACTGTATAACTTAAGAAAAGAAATTACGGACAGTCACATATTACAGTATTAAAAACGGTTCAAAACAATAATTATGTTCCGGAAACTGTGCTTATGCACACAGGAATAACATGAATCAAATTATCGACAGTATGATAGCTGCACTTAAGATAAGGCATTTCGGACAAATTTACGTTACATATTAGAGCGATTAAAATGAATGTACTATAGGTTAAATTTACAGATGTGATTACCTACCATGATCTCCATACATCTAAAATAGGAAGATCTTACATCCCCAGGTAAATCCACAACACGAACTACCCAGGTTTATTTCTCTTTTATACAATATATTTTATCAAGTATGCATACAAAATGTCACCTTGAATCGGGTTTGAATGTGATACTTTCGGATCTGTATCGTAACCATTTCATTAATAAGGACGACTATGATATTAAATTCATTTTGTTGAATTACTCTTCACATAACTGAAGCGAACATTTCCAAGCGATCACGTCATTTTTTAGTCATTAATATCGAACAGCGAATATGTACTGTAAAAGCACTCCACAAATTAAACATTGTAATTCAAACATGAAATTTCAAAAACAACTACAGAAGAAATATTTTTTATTCCTGGAATTTCTCCTGCATGATGTACATGAATAGATATAATAAATGACAAACCGAGTGAACAAATATTCAGCTGTCTTCTTTCGTACAAGGGAGAAACTCGTGTAAATGATAAAGTTCAAAAAATTAATTACATATGTAGTCTAGTGATACAGGGTCGGCCGTCACTATGACTCAGTGGATAGGGCGCACGCTTCGCAACCAAGCAGTCCGCGGTTCCAGTCTCAGAGTGGGTGGAGATTCATGTTCATGAGACGGGGCTGTTTGTTTGCCCCTTGTTTTGTACTTTGTTATATACAGAGTGTTTCAAAAATACGGGGCATAATTTCAGGTATGTATTTCTCACATGTATACAATCAAAATAGTTCATTACAACATGTGTCCGGAAATGCTTCATTTCCGAGTTATGGCCTTCACTACATTGAAATTCACCGGAACGTTTTCCTTTCCGCAGGTCGTTGTCATTACAGAAGGTGTTCAAAATGTCCACCTCCTGCTTGAATACAGACCTCACATCGATGTCTCATTGACCTGCGAACACGATCTCAAACTCCAGGAGTATTGCGTATGTCCTCAGAACATGCCACAATTCGATTCCGAAGGGATTCCAAATCAGGCACCGGAGACGAATAAACCAATGATTTTAAATAGCCCCACAAGTAGAAATCGAGAGGGTTCAGATCAGGTGAGAGTGGAGGCCAAGCAATTGGGCCACCTCTACTTATCCATCGATCAGGAAACCTTCGATCCAAGTACCGGCGAGCCCTACGACTGAAGTGTGCAGGAGCGTCATCATGCAAGAAGTGAATGTGTTGACGATTGATCAGTGGAGTGTTTTCTAAAACATGAGGTATGGTGTTTTCCAGGAAGTTTGTGTACGCCTGCCCCGTAAGTCTGTTTACAAGTACATGGGGTCCACCAATGATACCGGCCCACATGTTGAGGGAGAACCGCACCTGGTGATGAGATGGAACAGTTGCACGTGGGTTTTCATACGCCCATACATGCTGATTGTGGAAATTTGTTATGCCATCTCGTGTGAATTGTGCTTCATCTGTAAATAATACTAAGGCAGGATTTACACCACACTGCTGCAAGAACCACTCACAGAACCTAACTCGTGCAAGGTAATCTGCTGGTGACAGGGCCTGTACACGTTGCAAATGATAAGGATACAATTGATACTCTTTCAACAGTCTCCAGACAGTCGTATGAGGAACATTGGCTTGCAACGCTACCCTTCGTGTGCTGATAGAAGGAGTCATGTTCACAGCCTCCAGAATCTCCTCCTGTACTTCTGGAGTCGTAGATCTTGGTCGTCCCCTTCCCAAACCAAAAGAGTTAAATTTTCCATACTCGCACAGACGGTAATGGAGACGTACAAGTGTCTTCCGATCTGGACATTGTCGCTGTGGGTACCTCTCCTGGTACAAACGACGAGCCAGCGCAGCATTGCCGTCCACTTTACCGTACATGAAGTGTATCTCTGCAAGCTATTGATTTGAATACATGTCGCACATTCTAACGCCTACACAACACTGAATGTAATCTTCGCCTCGGAATGAACTGTCAGAGTCCCCTCTTAATGTCTCCTTTGACGGCAACGACCTGCGGAAAGAAAAACGTTCCGGTGAATTTCAATGTTGTGAAGGCCATAACTCGGAAATAAAGCATTTCCGGACACGTGTTGTAATGAACTATTTTGATTGTCTACATGTGGGAAATACATACCTGAAATTATGCCCCGTATTTTCAAACACCCTGTATATGCGGCGACCCTGCATAATATGAAAGTGTCTAGTGCTGGTAAAAAAGGACAAAACAGCTAGATGATGTAGCAACTGAAGAAAGAGAAGAAAGTTACTATAGATTCTTTAAAAAAAAGGTTCTCCAGTATTCATTGCATTTTATTTCAAAACTATATAATAAGCCTGATATTTAATGTGATAAGTAGTTTTAGGAAGTTCGTACCAAAACATTGCTTTCAGGTTAGGTGCAGCTAGGCCAGGTATGCTCATTCTCTGACTCTCGATTACGTTTTGTAATCACAACCTTCGAATGTAGAGCGTGCTGTTCCCCGTTCGAAGCTCGACGGATGGCTGCAGAAGGCAGTTCAAGTACTTAGAAAACGCATGAACAGTGCGGGACAATGACACAGTCAAAACCTTCTGTAAGCAAACGATCATTCCGTACAGTGTGGGAGTAAACCTATTTTTGTTGTACGTTCGGTTGAAACGGAAAGTGATTACTATAGCCTATTTTAAGGTACTGTCAGGAATACTACTGAGCAACATAAAACTACATTATAGGCTCTGCTACCCAGAACATGCCGAAGTGACATAGAAGCTGTTTTCTATAATATACCCTATTTTCATATACCAACGTTATTATTATTATTATTATTATTATTATTACTATTATTATTAGACCTATTATTATTACTACTATTATTATTGTTATTGTGGTGATTTTATTCCAGCAGAAATAGATATTTTGATAAAATAATTTTTTCAGGCGTGCAACGTGCACTACAGCTTCAAGAATTGAAAGCACTTCACGAAAGGCCAAACATTGAAGAGAGTCGAACAATTCAGAGTCTATGTTTTGGAGCTAGTTAGCCTATGTAGTATGTTGGGAATTAGCTACGGCACTAAAACCCTTCACGGATGGTGAACTTACAAAGAGATCTATGGTGCCTGAACAAAATATAGTTAATTATGTCTCTGTACTGCAACAGTTCAAATGTGAATTCACAGAACATAGATTTAGTGATTTTAGACGTATTGAGAGTGATATTAGTATTTTTGTTAATCTTTTCATAAATTTAGTACAATCCGTGAGAGTGCAGTTCCAGGACGAGTTAATTGATTTACTAAGTAACGTAGAATTCAGAACTAAATGCAGAGAATATGACTTGACAAGCATAGAATTATTTAAAAAATGAACAAAATTAAATATTACAAGATGAGCTTATTCGCTGCCACTATGTTAGCTACCTTCGCCTCGACATATGTGTGCGAACAATTATTTTCGAGAATGAAGGTTACTAAATCCAAACATAGGCCCCGATTACCATCTTTAGCGCATTGCAGGAAATTCGTTGGAAATAGATTCCCGATTACTTGCAGAAAAGAATCCATATATTGAATAGACCCCAAAGTAGGCTATATGGTGGAATATGAAAATGATATTATCTATGATATTATTATATCATAACTATATTAAATATAATAAATAATGTAATAACTGAATATTGCAGTGTATACTCTTTCCATTTTCAAATTTAGTTCATTATCCGTATTTGTAAGAGTGTAAGAACTATGCCACGGTCCACACCTGTGGTGGCCCGGGTTCGATTCCCGGTCGGGGCAAGTTACCTGGTTGAGGTTTTTTCCGGGGTTTTCCCTCAACCCAATATGAGCAAATGCTGGGTAACTTTCGGTGTTGGACCCCGGACTCATTTCACCGGCATTATCACCTTCATCTCATTCAGACGCTAAATAACCTTAGATGTTGACAAAGCGTCGTAAAATAACCTACTAAAATAAAAAAAAACTATGCCACGGGCGGTGCTGCAATGTAGTTGCGGAGCCCAGTCCGTACACAGTGTGTGTTATGCAGTGCAGCATCATCCGTGTAATCGGGACTTTTACAATTCTGAGCATACCTGAGCTAGGCATTAGATCTGTTGCATTAGCATTCTATACCCTGTTCATATAAATAACTCACACCTATATCAGTAACTATGGGTGGAAGACTCCAGTCACTACATTACAGAACATGCACAGTACAGAAGCAGTTTCGTTACTTACTAACGTTCGCAGTGAAGCTTTGCAGTTTAGTGAGCGGTTTTCAATATCGCAGAAGTTGAATTTTCAATCACAAGAAGATGAATGCAATATTTCAAGAATTTGCTGGTAATCATAATAACAAATGGAGAAACATTTTACTGCAAATTTTATAATGTGGAAATATAATCTACAAAACGACTAGTAGTTCAGGAACACAAGTCAGTTTCCACAAACATTTTTTGATAATTTATTGACAACTTACGGAACATCTGCTCGCTTGGAAAAAAAATACATAAGTATTTCTCCCAATACAATAATTCATACAGAAAAAAATCAAATCGACATAAACCAGTGTAAGTTGTCATTAAATTATCAAAAAAAAGGTTTGTGGAAACTGACTTATGTCACTTTTCCCAAGCACTGCAGATATAGCAATGAAGAGAAACCGTTTTCTGCAAAATCTGAGTCAAGTATTCTTTTTTAATATAATACGAGTATGTATAATGATGGCATGTTGTAATATCCCTTCCAACATTTGAATTGCCTATAACAATCATTCTGCTGCAGTCCAGAAAAATGTAAATGACTGAAGCCATGATATATGTGAAAGAATAATATTGTTCAAGTATATATGCCAATCCGCAGAAGTTCCAATAGTTATTAAAGGAAATACAAAGTGTTCTTAAAAAGAATTATGGGTTTAATATATTATGATATGTCACATACGAGATGAACTATAAGAGTCACAAAGCTATGTTCGATGGATGATATAATAAGAAATACTGTATCATATTTCAGATTTGCTCCAGTCACGTTTTGTGACGTAGAACGAACTGGGCGTCCTCAAACCATCCCTCATATGCTAGGAAGAACCATCAACAACACATCAACTAGCTTCGAGAACAGTGCATTATGCTAGTGGCTAACTACATAATTGGACGTCTCAGACTGGTGCCTGGTGCACGGTCATAAGTGTGCAAAGAAGAGTAGTATCTAATATTGTTTGCCATCTCAAGCAAATATCACCGAAGATCATACGACATTCTATAACCCTTTATTATGACATGGATAAGCCTATCAAGAGGAAGAGAAGATGAAAAATGGGAGTGTTGGAGGAATTAAATTTGTTACGTTCAGGTGAGTGGAAGAATCCCATGGAAAATACTTATCCTACAACCACAGTCTAGTATATACAGTCACGAGCTCAATACGTAGTAAATATGCATCCATAGATAGTTGCTAACCACTAGGATCGCTACTATCGCCTCATTACCGACAATGCGAAATAGTACCCGTACAGTCTTTTGTGTCTAGTACCCTCACAACTAAAGCTTCGTGACTGTATATACTAGACTGTGCTACAGCCTTGTCGACCACATTATCGCTGCAGTCAACCCCGGAATTGAATTCAATTTAAGGGAATGTTAAGCTCGTGCTCCGCCACTGAGCAATCGGAAGGTTCCACCAGACGATGCATCGTAATGCTGTGTTGCAAGGCCGTGCAGTTCCATAAGAAGTGATTATAATGGGATGGTGATGCGGAATTGGTGAAATAATGACAGAGAACATGGGAGTATCGTGGTGAAACCAGTACCTTCCTTGTCCTCCGCAGATTCCAGTTGGATTCACCACAATATGAATCTGGTCTCCAGCGTGGAAAACGGATGCTCTGTCGTCTGGCTAATACTGGAATGAAAGCAGACTACTGTACTGTAAATTTATTTTTACTGCTGTTCGAATCAAATAATTCTATTTGTAACAACAATTTATAAACTGTACAATGAGGTGTAGTAATACAACATTAATTATAGTTCAGTTGTGTTAATGGCAACAAAATCCTGTCCTCACTGATTGAACAGTTTGTTTATGTGGTTGTGGCTCCATTCACCATGCAGTGGATTTGAGTGGCAGCCTTCAATTCCTATCAAGTTTGTGGTTTATTGAATTCTGTTACACCGAGCAAACAGTTCATACGCAGTAGGTGGTTCTATCAGGGGCGGGTCATATTTAAGGAGAGCGATCTGCCTCTAATTTCTCTAATTTCAGTTCTGTATCCATATTATATACACTCGAAGTCAGTCTATGAATTATGTAAGCTCAGTTGTCAATCATGATGACGATCATTACCATGGATGGGCAACTCGTGCTCCCAAAGTGCTAAAAAGCCTTGAAAGAGAGAAAGGCAGACGGAGCCAGCCGCAGCAGTTACAAGTTGTTTGTAGTTTCGCTGCAAAAGCACGGTGCGCTCTGGCGGTGATCGTGATATCTGTTCCATGATTTGAATTTCAGAATGACGCATGGTACAATAATTATAGTAATTTTAGACGGACTATGCCTGAATACATAACAAAATTATATTATTTTCTAGCTCTGTAAATTAGTTTAGTGCTGGAAACACAAACGGAATACAACCTTTTCAAGAGACAACAAATATAGCTGTAGCATTTATTATTACACTATTTGTTAATATTTCTTATTATATGTCCTATTTGAAACGTAGAACGGTAGAATTTACAAGTCTTTATGCATTAAAGAGTATTTCTCTGTTCTCAGAAAGGTAATAGTCTGTATTCGCAAACAATAACAAATTCAAGGAAGTATTTTTTACATGTCACGGCAGATGAAATAAGCTTACTTCTCAGCTCTTTCTTTACTTTGAGAGCTTTTACACTTCTTTCTTGTATTAAACTCTGCCTCAAGCACATACAGTCTATATGGAAGCAAAGAGTATATTTGGAAATTCTACTTAGGCAACATTACGAACAGTTCGATTCCTGATTTTGCTGGAATCTGAGTGGCGTGCTGTTCTGTAGATTTATTAATTCAAGCTATAAATTTTCAGGATTTTGTATCGGCGTAAGCCAAAAAGATTTCAGAAAAATTTAGATTCCTTGTCAATTGTCACTATTTCTCCAAACTTAGCAGTGAATTCTGCTGTAGGTCTTGAAGTAGGTTCTTATATTTGATAAGATTTTCTTATAACTCTTCAAGCTAATTTATAGTCAAAGAAAGTGAAGCTGTCTATGTTCTACATGATACTACCACATTTCAAATTTATCCATAAATGTTCTTAGCTAGTTGATTATATGTCGTGCAATTCTGTAACTCGCACGCACAACGTGCTAATGATATTTGATATCAGTCTCACCTTGTTGATATCTCATTTTTACCTTTAGCTGTTCTAAAGAAGATCAGACAGTATTTCTTTACTGAAATCTTCACTGTTTATTTGTAACATAAAATGTCATGCGTAAGAAAGTGTAATAGAATACAAGCTTTACCTCTTTTCTTAATAAAAAGAATTCTCTTTTTACTCGTAACTAAAGGGAAATGATCTGGGAATTATATTGTTTTTCACTTATAACGAGCCGCCACTGACTGCAGACGCGATCGAACTTGTCTTGAAAGAACCGCACACAGAAGTACAGAGTCCGTTCTACCTGCATTGAGATTGTGTTGACATTTTGAGAGCACGAGTTGCCCACCCATGATCATTGCCATTATCATCCTTATGTTTTTGAAGTACTGAAGTCTAATTTTGTCTGTCTGTAATCTGTCTTTTATATAATACTCGTAGCGCGTACGGAACTCCGTACAATCGGTGTATAAATTTTAACTTGACCCCTTCCTTACATAGTGTTTCACTGGTTTTTAATGCCGAGACCTAACCACTAAATCATTTTGATCTTCTCAACTGAATGGGCTTGCTTGATACCCATTTTCAATTGCGCATCTCGTACTAGTACGTGAGAGGCATTACGTAGACGAGTCTGCTGACTAGTGAGATCTTGAGTAGATATGTTACCAATCTTCTTCTACAGAGGTCTCCCTAATCGCTATGAGGGTAACATCTACAAGTATTACAAAGATCCGAGACATCTGTAACTAAGATTTGAGAGCGGAGTACCTATTGGTTGGACTGTACATAGAATTTTTCCAAATTAAACAATAAAGGGTTATTATACAGTAAATCTACAAAATGGGGCAAACGGCTTAACTTCCTCAACCGATGGAAGGTGAACTTAGAATTCTTCCTGCATATCTTGCGCCAAAAGGAAAATATGAAAGTACTAAACTGTCTCATTCATTTTCATTCATTTATTTTATTCCATAGATCTTACATGAGCAATGAAGCTTTAAGATGTGGAACATGTCAACATTTTACAATATTACAATTACAATTTTTACTAATTTTCATAGTTTTACAATTTAGTAATTTTCTACAATTTTTACAATGTTGTAAAATTTTTTTACATTTTGGCGAGATGTAGTGAGATGAGATGAGGTCCAAGGATTCGCCAAAATATTACCCGGCATTTGCCTTTTCGGTGGGGGAAACCTCGGAAAAACCCAACCAGGTAATCAAATCAAAGGGGGTAATCAAATCAAGGGGTTGATGCCAAGGACTCGCCATAGACCATCCGGCTTCAGTCCCACGGCTGGGAAAAAAATCCGAAGAAACCAAAGTCCAAAGGGGGATCCAACCCAAGCCCGAACGCAGCTCCGGATCAGCGGCCCGGCGAGTCTGCCGACTGAGCTACATCGATGGCTCTACTAAAAGTATACAATACATAGCCAATCAGATTATTAAATTTACAAACGCAAACGATCATTCATAAGTTGAGCTATATTATAATACAAAACAATTTAATTAAATTTAAGGCATAAACAATTCAACCAGTTGTGATATACAGAAATTGATAATACATATCATGCAATCTACTTCAAATTACAAACACAAACAATATCAGTAGAGCTATATAGATTACTATTCAATTTAAAGCATATACAATTCATCAGCCAAAACTATACAAATATATACAATACAAAGTAGCATACTTTCATTAAGCTATACAAATTTGTGCAATTAATATCAAGTAGATTAATTCAATTTATAATCATAAACAATTCATCAGTTGAGCTATACATATTACCATTCAATATACAGTAGGTCTATATACAATTCATCAGTAGAGCTACACAGACTAGTAATCATTTTAAGAACATATACAATTCATCAGCCAAACTATACAAACATATACAATCAAATTAGTTCAATTTACAAACTTATTTTCGTTAAGCTATACAATTCATATGAAGTAGATTAATTCAATTTATAAGCTTAAACAATTCATCAGTTGACCTATACAGTGTACTATTCAATTTACAGTACATACAATTCATCAGTTATCCTAAACAAAAAATACAATAGGTCTAGAACAGACCTGCACAAGGTTTGCGCTCTCCGAGTCGGCTCACAGCTTGAGAGCGGAATGCAGATATTGGCTGCGCTCTGTATAAGAGTGGACTGGTAGAAGGGGTGATCTCGTACAAAATGTAGCCTATACAAAAGGAAGTACTAGTACGAGTGTTCATGAAATGAATTTCCTTTCAGTGTTTACAAAACTATCTTGGACTATTATTAATTAATAAAGAAACATTTATTTTACAGAAATAATAGAAACTCTATAGCTACTTAAATATACAATATCATTTTGTTATATTTTTATTTATCAGTACATCAAAACGGGCTTTTATGCTGTTGGCAGCTAAAAGCAACAGTACTGATCGTAATGAAACATGAGTTGCAGATGTTAGATGTCTGCCGTTATTAAAGCTTATAATAGAAAACAGTTGCTCACAAATAAAAATGTTGAGCCAAACATAGCAATCATTTTCACAACCAGCTTGTATAGTCGCGGATATTATTGCTGAGGTTTAGTCTTGTAAAACTCAACCAGACTAGGAGTATTATTCAAGCGGTCTTCAGTCCTTAAACCACACTGAAGATCAAAACGTTCAAGCTGTAAATCGTATGACAGTTTCAACTGGTATTGAAGGAATTTATTATGACTATTACACACTTACTACGTCATACTACTTTTGACCAATAAAACGGTACGAAAGGACGTATTTCAACCAATCATGGCTGCTTATCGCACAATTTTATCGCGTCCCTAGCATTTGTTTAATTTTATCGCGTCCCTAGCATTTGTTTAATTTTATCGCGTCCCTAGCATTTGTTTCTTTGTTTGCCAACATTTGAAACTGCGCTGGTCTGGACGTCAAAATATATATATATATATATATATATATATAATTACAAACCACTCCAGTCGATGCACAGCAGTTTCAAATATGACTCGCATTGGCATTCAAGAACAAGAATTAATAAAAATCACTGATCAAGTGATCATACCTATGCATCTTCTGAAATCCGATTTACAAATAAATGAAGAGCACCATTCGGAAATCCTGAATAAGTTGAATACACCATGTAGGCCTAAATCAACAAGTTCCACTTCTATTACGCACACGTCCAATATAACATCAATTGAACCACCAACCACATTCAAATTTGAAAATTGTACATTCAATAATTATTCCTTTTAAAATTATTCATTCGGAAATTCTGAATAAGTTGAATACACCATGTAGACCTAAATCAACGAGTTCCACTTCTATTACGCACACGTCCAATATAACATCAATTGATCCACCAACCACATTCAAATTTGAAAATTGTACATTCAATAATTATTCCTTTTAAAATTATTCATATTTATTTTTCATGTCATCGTCGTTAATTAAAACTTTTCTAACACTTGTGTATATTAGTTAGGTTATGTTATAGCTTCTGCTATATGATATTATGGATAGTCACGTATCAGAGATTGTTTAATATTAAGATTTATTGAAAATCATCTGTCAAGTGAAGTTGATTACTGGGATTCGGATAATTGAAGTGGAATGTTGCATTTTAATAAAAATGAAACTGAATCAACAAAGCCCTCTTGACTAGTAACATTGCCATCGTGTATAATAGATCGAGAACTTCTCGACGAGAAGGCATTGCTCACTACTGCCATCTAGCATGCATCTAGCGTAATATTTGTAATGTTGAGATGGTACAATAATACATTTGAAGACAGTTGTATTTTCGTAAGTCAATTAATATTTTATTGTATTGGAGTACTTCGTTACTTCTAATCTTTATATACTTTCTTCTAATCTTGTAATAGTGAATTAAATCCCACTCGAGTTTTGATTTTCTCTAGATAAATCAAAACGTCTAGTGAGATTACTGTTGATAACTTTAAACTTCTTTTCAATTAAGACAAGATCTTGAAACCTAGAATTAAATTCATTTTGGATTTCAATTAATATTTGCACATAATTGTTTAACATGGCTTCATCACGAACAGTTTCTATTGTTGGAAAGTGAGCCATATTACCTTCCCGAAACTGACTTACGAAAAGTGTAAGTTTACGGCTGAAATCCCGTAATTTATTCAACATATCAACAACGAGCTGGCCTTTTCCCTGAAGAGAGATATTTAAATTGTTGAAGATTAATACATTCTAACGTATCCTCCTCATGTAATAACGCAACTTTCAACACCTGAACCTTACTGCGATCTTCACCAACAAAACTATCGTATCTGTATGTATGGACTAGTAATGACGCATTATATTAAGTTTTCCTCTTTCTTTTAACCTTTTGTGGCAGATAAATATTGACTCCAGCTGCTGTGAAAAAATAAGCAATTTCCCATCCAATATTGAAAGAATTTGCCTGATGATCACTTTTCCGTCTTTTAGATTCCTCCATTATGTAGCCGTAGATAGGCAAAGTGAAATAGCTACTGATAATACACACTACACCAGATAGGTGCGTGGACTATCCTATAGCTACAGCAGGCCTACGTCATTCCGAAGTATCTTTCCGGCGAGCTGTTAGACGGCTCTCCCGCTCCGAAGGAGCGGCCGCCCTCAATGAGCGCCGTTTGTGCAGGCCCAGTTTAGAAAAAAGACACTCCCATTTTCATTAAATTTTATTTCAAAAGTGCATAATACCTTCGCCGTTGTGGAGTAACGGTCATTATGCCTCACTGTGGAACGAGCGGGCTCGGGTTCAAATCTTGGTTGAGATAAGTTACCTGTTGGGATTTTTTTCCCCGATGTTTTCCCTCAACCATTTTGAAGCAGAATTGTCGGGTAACTTTCAGCATTGGACCATTAGCTTCAATTTCATGTATCATCTTAATACTATCAGGTCGACCAGGAGATCGTGACAGACATGGTTCCGAGATTCGCGTACGTGTCATCTGTCTGGGGGATCTGCACAAATCCCAGGGAGCCGTAGGAGGTTCTATACTGGAATACGGCAGACCGGGGAGAGTAGCTCCCTTAGATATAATAGCCTTGGCGAGTCGCGGAATCTGCGGTGCCGCCACCTTCAGGTCAAAAGTTGCAGCAGAACGCAAGCACATGACTGCGTACAGATGTCATCGATCTTAGGCGGCAACATATTAACAGGGAGACGTAGGGGCGTTTGCGGATTTCGTCAGAACTGGATGCCATAACCAAATCGATAAGATGGCACCAGGCGTGAATCACGTGCTTGAAGAGCAGTCCTAAGAACTTCAATAATCATTCCAATACAAGGAGGTTGCATAATAAGCCTAAGGCAGCGGGCCTACAGGCCCTACTCTGGAAAAAGCATAATAACTTAAGCAAACTTCGCATATTCAGGCACTAAAAATGTATATTTTGGGCGCTAAAACAAGCATTTACAAAGACAAAATACCTAGGCATGCATTTATGTTACCAAAATGTGCAATGAGGAATTAAATAAATAATGAAAAGAAAAATATTTAATTACTTGCATATGAAAATTAAAGGCTTTGATATAAACCAGCCATGTCAAAAGATGCTCATAGGCGCAAGCGTCCGCTTTAGAGCTCAGGAGAACCTGAATGCTTTACAACGGAAAGGAAAGAGACAGACGAAAGAGGTAGTATACGTATGCCGCTTGGTCGCGCTGTACACAGGGTTGGCCAGCATTGATTCAATGTATAAAGGGAAGAGAACTTGTTAAAAGTTTATCCATGTTAATTATTAGATTTGTCTGAGAAGTATAAGTGCATTATAAGAATTTAAGTTTTAATTTTAATGCTCATTTTTACAAGTTTACTCTTTTATTCAAAAGGAATATTTTCTCAACTTTTTTTACAGAAAAGTGAAATTTTCAGATATGTTTATTTAGTAGTCTTACAGATACTGAAACAATGTTTTCGTAAATCTAATATATCGTAAATACGTATTACTGAAGATACTGTACTGAAAATTTTGAAAACATTCGCATGGAAAATGTTTGTAATGAAATGAATTAACAAAACAACTACTGTTATAACATAAATAAAAGCTATGTGCCCATGTGTTGTAAAAACGTCAGCTCTATAGCTTCAGCAGATTTCGAGAAAATAATTTAATATTCTGATGATAGGAAGTTGCGCACCAATATCACCTTAAACGCATAATGCGATAAGAGTTCTGTTATGTAATATTAGTTGCAGTTAAAACATATACCTAGGTAACTTTGCTTTGTACTATAATACTGTTTTGATTACTGTATTGATTACTTTTGTAAGGCTAAAGATACCATCAATATCAATTCCAACTTACCATGTAGTACTCAATCTCTTTCTTTGGAATATCACTTTCTTTATGAATGATGTGTTTGATCCATTTAGTAGAGTATAGTTATACTACTATGTGAATTTCCTTCTTAACTCTTTCTTATGTTATGAACATTTAAAAACAACAGCAATATTACGAACTTGGTGTTAGTACTGTTGCTTTTACAGATAATATAGATAATATCAAACAGAAAGACGCCATATAAAAATAACGACATAAAATTTCACGTTCCGTTTGAAGTTTGTGCACCACTGTTTTCTTAATCCAACAGGCTGCTTATTCATATACATAATCCTTCCTCATTCTATACCTAGCGCTGGATGTCCGCGCACGACGTCAAGGTCAGAAAAATGCTCTTGCTTTGACATCACTGATATAGACTATTAAAAACATTAAAATTTAAATACTGAAACGACAATGAGGTAATTAACTTATTCAACAAAACGATTTTGTTTAAAACCTTAATTCCAATTATGTTGCCTGCTATAATTATCATGGCCATAAATCACAATCATCTCTAAACGTTTGGGGTCTAAATTACTGTACGTCCCTTGTTACTTAAAATCATGTTATGTTCGAAAATGAACGTTTGACATCACTGATATCCCCGGTGCATAATATATGAACTTACGAATGTTGAAACGTAGTTTTGCATCTTGTGGTGTTGTTTGATCCTCTTCGACAATAATGCAGGAGTGTTGAATCTCGGATTCCGATTCGGGACGTTGTCCAATTTCTGCTCTGACTGATTCCCCTGACAGACATTTTTAACTTTTCCTGTACTGACTCTACAAAGTGTAATTAATTATGAAGACCAGCCGTGACGAAAATGTGAGCACATTGTGGCTCACAACGATAGCTATGCATTTCTCTTGCTTCCTACCTCCTCTAACCCCTACCCTCTCACTCACTGGAGTCAATCTCCATTCCATTTGTATTTGTCTCTGACCTGCGAGTGGCGTATAGTCGCAATGTCTCTCTCGAAACCATGTACCTCTACAAAAACGAAAGTTTCAAGTAGGATGGGAGGACGCATTTTTTTTGCTGCCAATATGATGCGAATATTAAATGTATAATTTTTTCACAAATATTACGAGGAAAACGGTTGTGTAACATAACGGCATTATACTAGCCTACATGTCACTCATGAAAGATTAAAAGGATAAGTGGTGTTATTATTTATATTATTACTATTATTATTATTATTATTATTATTATTATTATTATTATTATTATTATTATTATTATTATCTCTGTACGTCGATCCTTTTTTCAGCAGATGTACGAATAATGCGGTTAGATCTTCAATTTAAACTCAAAGATTTACAATGTGATGTTAAATGAAAGCTAGATGTAAGGACTTGACAAATGTTGAACTTTTAAAATCTTTGCCAAAAAAATAAATATCCGAAACATCGTTCTTTCGCTTGCTCTGTTGAAGCCATGTTCGCTACATCTTACGTTTGTGAAAAATTATTTTTAACAATGAAAATAAGTAAAAACCAAATTTAGTTCACGACTAACAAACACCTTCGTGATCAACTACGACTGGCAGTAAGTGATATAATTCCTAATTTTTAAACTCTGTCGCAGACACAGTCTGAAGACAGTTAATTTTAGGTTGTGATAATGTGTCCTTTATTCACATCTTTCTTCGTTACACGAACTAAACATTAGTTTGTAACCTTATACTGTATAAAATTATATTTAAGTGCTTGATGTAAGGAAAATGAAAATCCGTTAATAAATCAGACAGTTGCTTCACTTCCCCTTCGGGTGTCCGCCTCCCTCCATAGGTGCTATGCACGTTGCAGGTTACACAGTGGCTCTGCGCACGATTACATTTTCGCCACGGCTGATGTAGACTGTTGAAGATTCTAATTCCGTAACTTTTCCTGGAACAAATTTGAAGTCAGTATATGTATCGGGTGAGGCACTTAAAACAGACCATCTAAATAACACGGGCATTTGTAGAGATAGAAGACAATTTTTCAGACAAAATTTGTTTGACTTGACTTGTATTGCTATGCCACGTCCAGATTAAGTCAGTGGAGCATTGGCATAAAAATATTTCACGCCATTACGTGCAAGTATGAACCAGCAGACCCCTAGTTCCCTATCTCAAAATACTTACTTAGGATCCCTCTACAACCCCTTAAATTTCTTCGGTTGAATTTTGAAACATCCACATCCTGTGCATATAACTGTTGTAACACGGAATCTGGCTCCTGGGCGAAAGGTCTAGCATCAGCCTGTACACTGCTACCTACAACGGCGGAAGCAGAAATGGATCATGAAACCTACTGTCGGTGACTCAGGAGAAGACGAGAGCGGACTGAGGGGGAAGGGATGTGAACAGATAACGTACGACAACACGTCAATATTTGTAATGTAGTAAGCGGAAACATTAGGTCTCCTTCTGTTCAACTCAGCTTTAATTTCCATACGCATTGTTACTCATGTTTCCTGCACGAGTAATAACCCGACTACTGGGATGCTTATCTGAGCGATGTTTATAATAATCAACAGCGATAGTCAAGAAGGTCACATTCTTGTCCCTCGTCTTCTCCTGAGTAACGGACAGTACCTTACACTAGACGTTGAAGGTGTCCTTCTTCCGCCCGTATACAAGCTTGATATCGCGAGGATATGTTGTCACTCACTCGTCTAAGCTCATCAACTGAAATTCTTATTTCGTGCTCAATATATTAGCCCTGGAATTCTGTGGAGCCATGCAAAACACTTTGGCTTTCAAACTACTCCAAAAATAGATTAAATTAAGAAATGGAGAAAGGAAGAAAAAAAGAAAAAAATAAAATAAAATAAAATAAAATAGAAAAAATAAAGAAATCAAGAAGAAAGAAAAATGAAAAAAAATATATACAAATATTGAAATAAGGAAATGTAGAAAGAATGTAAAAATAAAAAGAGAAAAGAATAAATATAGCAGCCAAAAATTGGAGAGAGAAACATCAAATAAGAAAAGAAAAAAAATAAAGAAATCAAGAAATGGAGAAAGAAGGGAAACACAAAGAAAGAAAAGAAGAAATACAGTAACCAAGGAATGTAGATGAAAAGGAAACACCAAAAAGCAAAAAGAAATAGAGAAATGATGAAATGGAAAAGAAAGGAAAATGAAAAGAGAAGAGAATAAATAGAAGTTAGAAAATCTAGAAAGAAGGGAAACACCAAGAAAAGAATGAAGACATACAGGAATAAAAAATGGCGCAAGATAGGAGAAATGAAAAAGAGAGAAAGAATAGAAAAATCAAGAAATAAAGAAAGAACACATAAAAAGAAAAGAGGAAAAAGAGAAATGGAGAAAGGAAGCACCAAAAAAGAATTAAATAGAGAAAGGAAAAATTAAGAAAGAAAAGAAAAAATAATGACATAAAGAAATGAAGAAAAAACTCAAGGGGATAGAGTAGGGAAGAACACGAAACGTAACTATGGGTCAGTGCAGTGTCATTTCCCCAGGACGCAGCTATGTATTTTAATACCTTTGTACTGTGCCACTTTGCATTTTTCCTGGCGTGGTATCTTTGTACAGGGACATCATTTTATTTTTACCAACATTTTTAATATTAACTTGCCTAAACCTTTGGATCAACGCCGTTTGCAACCCCCTTCCACGACTGGAGTTCGATGATACTGGCGTAAGATACAAACAAATCATTTTACTAGTTCATCCATATATGTAAAGTAGGAAATATAGCGATTTTGAATTTGATAATTTTCATTAGGTTTTTCTTTAATCAAAATACGGTAAAGTATTAACAATAAGTGTTTTTACTCACGAACTGAGCTATCCATTCGGATGTATTCATTATGCAGTGCATTATGTCTACAGCACATTAACGTACAATATAGAGAATGAAGTTAAATTGAAAAATAATCATTATATGTATAGCTATTTAAACACATATTTGAAAATGATGGCCGTTCATTTCTATACAGGTTTCAATTCTTTTTTGCATATTATCGCACATAGACTATTATACCTAATTCCAATTACCAATTTCGTCTTTCGTACTAGTAACTCATGTTGAAATAATTGTGTACCTAATCTATAAAAGAGTACGTTACGTACTGAAAATTCAATCTTCACTTCTGCCCGATCCGAAAAGATAAAATTATTCAAACATGCTACTTACTGTCCGTTCAAGTGGTTTTGTCGCAGTATCGTAGAAAGGTGGGAAATGACGTGACAGTTAATTACTTAACGAGGTCCTTTTATTTAAGTTATTTTAAACAGTTGTATAATATTACGTAAGTAGACGTCCAATTCCTAACAGAAATTAATGTTTTCAGAAAAGAGCTAAGACAGCCTAGCCACAAAGGGACGGGCAGAAGTGGGTGGGAGAAACCGGGATGCGACATATGCAAACAGACGACAGTACCTGTGCGAGAATATGATTCAATATTGAAAGCGAACATATTTCTGGAACTTACTATACTCACTAACTCAGTACTGTTTGTGTTTACTATGACCATAAGGCGACTTTGACTGTATACGCTTGGTTCTGTGTGAAGAACGGTTGGAAGTTTACTAATAGAGGGGGTGGGAGTGAAGTACATTCAAAAACTAAGGTACAATAAAAATAGAAGTAAAAATAAAATGATGTCCCTGTACATGCTAGGCGAGACAGTACCATATTTTTGAGTATTTTCTTTCCGCAGGAAATCTGACAAAAACAAAAACGATGAATCTTTGTACCGTAACTTCTCTGTTTTAAAAAGGGAATAACTTACCTGTTTATAACAATATTTACAATAGATAACTGTCTTTCAGTTGTTATGCAAGGAAATTCCGTAACCCACTATTGTACCAAAGCACTTTTGCACTGTAATAACGTCTTAAGCCTTGGTTTTTCTGAACCGACGCATGCGACATGCGAGGCCCACCTCGCATAAATCCGGACTACACGAGAGATAGAGAGTGGTTTCTATAACTGTGAGGTGCGTCGGTTCAGA
Source organism: Periplaneta americana (assembly GCF_040183065.1). Classification (NCBI taxonomy): domain Eukaryota; kingdom Metazoa; phylum Arthropoda; class Insecta; order Blattodea; family Blattidae; genus Periplaneta; species Periplaneta americana. The sequence continues at coordinate 107,272,638 of NC_091122.1, read as the reverse complement.
AAAACCAAGGCTTTACCATACTTAGCTTCACTCTAGACAAGAACACAATTGAACACAGATCGCGGGGATAAGAACTGCAAATAATGAACTCAATATAATACCTATGTACATTTTTATCAAAATAATACACCTGAAGGAGACATTCACGTGTTTTATTTACGATCAAGTTTTGATTCACCAATCTACAAAATCATACTTTTACATTCTTAAAATCACACTTAACATGAACAAAATTATTTAATGATACATGATACCATCAAGTGACGACAATTGCTACATTCACAATTACACCTCAGTCTTGTCTAACTAGTCAAATCTATAGCAACATTCTGAGGGCACTGTAATAAGCTCACCTATTTCGAAGATAACTCTTTATCCTTCAACTTTATTTTCAGGGACTCTGGCATCTCCGGGGGCGGAGGCCGGGGTAGACGCATCCAGACCTTGAAACCATCGTAGATGAACCACTGGGCAGCCGTGAGGGTGCCGATCATGATGATCCGGGGAACAAGTCCCTTCCACACGCCAATCATGCCCAGCTTCTTGGCGACCTCCATGGCAGTAGAGCCCTTATCCTGGTTCAGTTTGGACACGATGGTGTCCGCCGGGTGCGACACCACGGCGCAGAAGACGCCGGCGATGTACCCGGCAGCGAAGGTGATTACCAGTTGCTCCGTCTTGGAACACTCGGTACGGGGTTTCGACACCACAGACCTGCACAGAATGTACTATAATTCAACACACAGTAGACGAACGAATAAGTGTTAGATACGTAGATTGTGGAAATTCCTCGAATGAAACGAGTAACTTACTACCAGAAGAAATACTTTTGTTTTTGATAGAAAAAATCACTGTACTTCAGTGACACTGTTTTGTTACGCCGCGAGGTTTTCATTTGCCGCGTTGCCCGCGCAGCTAATGTGTTTCCCGCCTGCTTCCACTAACGAACGCCGCGCCATACAGTGACAGTTGCGAGTTAGTTTATTATCTGCATTCGTGCATAAAGGTTGAATTAGTCGTGTTGTGTTGCGTGTGTGTGCGTTCGATGTTGTTGCAATGCGACTTTCATTACGTGAACGTGTGTATATGCTTGCTACGAATATAAAATACAGAAAATCTTACGCGAGAACACGACAGAACTTCCATAACAAATTTCCAAATAGACCCGTGCCTAATGCCACTACAATAAGAAGGTTAGCCAAAAAAATTCAAACAGACAGATTCAGTAAATGATCGTAAAATACAAAGGAGGAGACATGTTCTTACAGAAGAAAAATTAGACGAGATAGAACAGAGACTAGAGCACATCCCGCAAAAATCTCTTAAGCGTTTGGAGCAGGAAATAGAAGTAGGTTATGAGTCCGACCGTTAAGCAACAAAATTACTTAAATTAAAGCCATATAGAACTCCGGTATTTCAAAAGTTAAATGAACAAGAGGTTGCATTTTTGTAAATGGATTTTAGAGAAAGTAAATTCTGAGGAAATTGATCCGACATTAATTTATTTTTCTGATGAGGCTTATTTTCGTTTAAATGGACACGTATTCTCACAAAATTATCGGTATTACAGTCAGGAGAAACCCAATATTGTACTCGAAACACTTTTGTACGGTGAAAAAACTGGCGTGGTATTTTTTTTTTACATTGGGAAATTTAATTGAAGTGAATTTACTATGGCATGCCCCCATGGTACTCGGGCTCCGCTGTATTTATACCCCTCTCGGAACCATGGTGGTTGGGTACTCCGTTGACGTCACAGTGCCTGGGGGCATTTCTACTGCCAACGTGACTCGTCGCCGCGCGATACTTGCTTTCTTCCTCACAAGAGGTAAGAGCGAGTCAATCTGTTTTCAGGGAGAGAGAGAAAACAGCGATTGGTGTGGACGCGGGTAGGTTTGAATTGTTTTAAGTAGGACGCACGGGCATCAAAAGTAGAGGTACACAACATACAGTTACACAATCCAAATCTATCTAGTGAAACCTCTCATTTACGGAGATCGAAGGGACGTAACAATCTGTCCGGATCTGGGAGGTGTCTTTTATTGGGAGGGAGGCTCCCCAATCTAACAGTAAATTTATGATAAGCACTATGTATCCCTTCACGCTTTAAATGATTACTATACTATACTATACTATACTATACTATACTATACTATACTTTAATTCTAAATACAGTATGCTATAGTAAATTCTTTGTAACTTTGAACTACAGTAGATAAAACCGAAAAAGGAAAATACAATACTGTGCCATGCAATTTTATTCTAGGTCTATAGTTGTGCAGTACTGTAATTTATACTTTTCAACTTAACCTTTACGTTCAGGAGCCATGTCTCTCGAAACAGAAGAGCTGATTGAAGTGAAGAGAATAATCCTACTAACCCTATCACGTGTCGAATACAATTTCACGATCGCGGAAACCTGGACCCATCAGACAGGTTAAATTTTATGACTTTGTTTATCCACCCGCTTCCAGATAACAAGGACTGGTAGCCTACGAGACTCATATTTATTGTCCTCTTTCATGTTAAGGAATTTTTGTACAGTTCTCAAAACTAAATTTTCAATTTTTGTAACATATTAGATCTTGAAATCCAAGTTCTGTCCGCAGTCAGGAGGTAAAGCAAGCTTTAGGACTGTAAAACAGCTGTCCGTGTCCGTGCCTGAGAGTGTCCGTAAACGAGAGTTAAATTTATCATTATTTCTATATTATTTCAGTTGGGACATAAAAATCTGTCCGTATATGAGGAGTGTCCGTAAGGAGAGGTTTCACTGTAAATACGATTGCTGAGAGTTAACTTAGAAGCAGCTAAACTATTGATCTCATTTGTATTCTCTATACCTGCGTATGACGGAATTCGATTGCATCATAAGAATCTCATTCAAGGTAGCCTATAGTTGGTTCACACACGTAGGCCTAAATAAATTGTGCATTCAAACAAAACCTATGTCACTCAATTTACGGTTTTCAAATTTCGAGAATAATAATACTAAGTCGCTAACTTAAACAGTGAGGGGTTGTAGTGACTAAAATAATAACGTAAAACAAAAGTGCGAAAACACCTCAATTGTTAGGCTAATATTTACTTGCTTTGTTCGGAGCAGTCAAAATGATTTCTTTCAGAAGAAACTCGAGCCAATGTTCAAAGAGTTTACCGCAATAAAACAAGCAACAAGTTTCCGTGATAATGTACAGAGAGGTGTTGCTAACCTGTAGAGGAACTCGACCGTCCTCTCGAAGGATGTGAACTTCATCATGGTGTAGGGAATCTGACGCATCCACAGAGGTAAGAGACCCTTATAAAAGCTGTACAGACCCTCTTCCTTGTACATAATGGGCATGGCGTCCCGCAGTGTGCTGGCGAAGCCGGGCTGTGTCTGGATTCGAACTTTGACCGCTTCCATGGGGCAGAGAGCAATGTCAGCGAAAAACTCTGCGGATGCAGATGCAGCGAGGTAGATGCCGGTGCGCCAAAGATATGCCTTCTCTTCGTCCAGCATTCCGCAGTATACCGCCTGCAAATTATTATAAGAGTCGTCAACCTTATTATAGTCTCTGTTAAGTCTTGGTTTTTTTCTGAACCGAAGCATGCGACGTGCGAGGTCCGAGGCCCGTCTCGCACAAATCCGGACTACACGAGAGATAGTGAGTGGTTTCTATAGCTGCGAGATGCGAGGTTTGCGGGCCTCCCACCTCGCAAGCGTCGGTTCAGAAAAACCAAGGATTTAAGGAATCTCCTGTTTCAGATTTCCTCGTAATCAAATCAGATGTGACAATTATTATTTTAATCAAGACTGGTAAGTAAGTTGTGTTAAAATTTGCTTTTTATTTGTATATAGATATATTGAGTGAGTCTTATTATTTCTTTTTTTAATTTTGACAGATTCCGAAAGATTTCAAAGTGTTAGACTGACGGGGATACAATTTATGTGTTGGCAACACTGGTGAGAATGCTGAGATCTAGTGTGAACGTGTCGCCAGAGGGTAAGGTCAAGCTACAGTGATACGCGTGCCTCGCTTGTTCAGCAATATTCAATCAGTTATACACTGAGTGAATAAGCATACAGTTCAATGATTTTAGTGTTTCTGTCTTTTTTAGATGATGAATAATGTTCCTTTACAGTGTGAAGAATTTAGCAGAGTATAGCCTTTGTGACAAGAACATTGAAATTCCGCGAATGAATTATTCTTTCCAACAATGAGTCTTTCTATACTATAAATTTGCTAAAACTAGAGAAACTGTTCTCTATTGGCACCTAAAAATCCGAGCCCTACTTATGATAAGTCAACTGCGTTCTTCAGTGAACTGACAGACTAAAAGCAGACGCTGCATGCTTCAAATTTCGCAATAAACTATATTGTGAGGGTATTCGACGATAGTAGGGTTACTGAAGGATTGTCATTATCTGGATCATCCGATTAAATTATTTCTATTTCTACTTAGGGGAGTAATGAAATATACTAGTAAAGGGTAGTAATGAAAGAATTTTCAAACGCTATATGAATTAGGAGTAAAGCTTTTCGGGCTATCAGGCCATGGTCCGTTGGTTGTGTGACCAAACGTTTCGTTCAGTGCTGCGGTTAAAATCTTCAGTGTAGAGTACTGGAACAGTCTAGTATATACAGTCAAGAAGCTTGAGTTGTGAGGGTACTAGGAACAATAGACTGTGCAGGTACTATTTCGCATTGTCTGTGATGAGGCGATAGTAGCGATCCTTGTGGTTAGCAACTATCTACGGATGCATATTTACTACGTATTGAGCTTCGTGACTGTATATACTAGACTGTGGTACTGGTGCGGCTGGTTCTGCTGCGTGTGCCGATGACAGTCTGCGCTGGCTGCATCACATAGCGCGGGCACATCGTATCTACTGTCTTCCTCCGACGAGTTTAGTGCTGGGACCTGAGGTATTCTTGCCATTGGTGCGGGGGAGTTGCAGGTAGATTCTTTTGTTGCTACAGCCAAGCCGAGCCGAGCGGAGTGGGAAGTATTAATCGTCCAAAAATATGCAGTCTTCAGTTTGTAGTAGTGTGTGAATATTTCATGTACATATTGTTTACCTAGGTCTATATGGTTTTGTTACTAATATATTAAATATATTGTTGCAATTTTTGCTCTAACGTCTCCCTGATGTTAGCTATGTTAATATTATATGAATTTATTACTCATGTTAAATATTTCACTGTTACAAGTCATTTTTAAGGAAACATGCTGCGGAAAAGTTTTTGGTTTTATTCTATTGGAATTTTAGAATATGTGTGATTGGTATCGTGAAAAACAGATTCCTACAATGTCATGCGAAAATCATTTAATGGCCATATCTTAAAATACAAATCAAGCAGTTTTACTTCTTAAGTGAGTTCAGCAGTACAGTATATTTAAATTGATTACTTTACTCATTTAATTCAATTCCACTAATCACTAAATTTTATAGTATGATTCTTCTTTTCATTTATATTATTGTAGTTGTATTATGATTTTTCTTTTTATTTATTTTATTGTATTTGTATTTCTGGTGATGTGATGGCCTTAACTTCACCAGAATAAATAAATAAATAAATAATATATATAGTAAAATTTTCTACAATACTTGTATCTCTATCTCGCCAAAAATACGTTAGAAAACTAATAGGCATACTGCTCTCGCAAATTGGGCGAATGTTTTCAGTATGATTGTCCTTCCTTCCAGACTGCCGCTGTCACTGTTCCCTCCTACTCCAGTACTGCGCTAGACTAGTCGGAACCGCATTCCTCTCAGCACTAAACTCCTCAGAGGATGACAGTACATATACGACAATGCAGCCAGCGCAGACTGTCATTGGCACGCGCAGATCCAGCAGCACCAGTACTCTACACCACTGAAGATGTTCACCGCAGCTGTGAACGAAACGTTTGGTCACATAACCAACGGAACACGGCTTGATAGCCCGAAAAACTTTTCTCCTATTGCCGTCGGCAGTGAAAACCTGCACTCGGCTATATGAATTATAATAATATCCATGCTCAAATTTTCGACATCGATATACAACTTCTTCCTGTTTCTGTAAAACGTTTATAAAATGCGAGACAAGCACCTAAGAAGAGTGTCGTCATTTCGAGATACAAGCTTTCAGTTAAGGTAAGTTAAAATACGAATAGGATATTTACGTCAGAAAAACTGATCAGGTTGTTGTGCATTCGGGAGCCATGTTACTTCACATGGTGTGGCCATTCTGTTTTATAACATGCACATAAGCAGGGGCAGGTATTTATGGAGATTAATTTTATCATTTGTGTTTTTTAATATTGGTGTCGGTGGAGACTGTTGGAGATTGATTTGTACTCTTGGCGGAGATTAATGGAAATTACAATTATTTTGGAATTGGGATATTAACTCAGTATGAATATTACTTTCCAAATAATTAACACTAAAGGTTTGTTGGATTCTGGTAAAGATGTGTTATACCCAATAGGCAATATCTGTTGGATTGAGACTGTATTTAACACATATTCATTAAAAACGGAAAAAAAAAAAGCTTGCAGCCCTCAAATTAGACTAACACTTTCAAATTATTAGTGAAATGTTGAATTCTCTGTCTTTTGAGTTCACTAATGTAATTAGAACACCTGGGATACCATGCAATGTAGCCTACTTGGATATAATTGTAACAAATTCAAGTGAAAAAAAAACCGAAAAACTCAGAATATGAAATTAGCTATAAAACGACGCAATAGTAATAATTCACGAATGTGTTCATATTTCGCTATTAGAACTTTATTTGGCGATTTGTCGCGATTGTTTTATCCGCATATTATTAATCAGAATGACTTAATTCGTAAAGATTAGTAAAAATCTATTGTATACTTATCTATTATGTATGTCGTGATTTTTGCGATCTCCATAAATATCCGGCCCTGCACATAAGACATTCCCAATTAAAAATATTTATACTCCTCATTTCTTCGCATCATTATTGTTCTCATTACCTTAAAGAGTTCGTAGAAGCCAAATTTGAAACAGCCCTGCAATGAATAGCCGATTAATGTGGGTGCCCAACCCTTGAAAAGGCCTTGGGGTCCCTCCTCGTTGAGGGTGACTCTGAAGCCGGTGACGATGTTCTTGTACTTGCCGGGGTCCACCTGGATGCGACATTTCACAAGATCGAGGGGCACGATCCCAGTGTGCGTGGTGCCGCAGGACAGCACGCCGCCTAATCCGCAGAGAACGTAGTACTGGCTGGACCCGTAATCACAACAGTCTCCTTTTCCATCCTCCGTCGTAGACTCGGCGGCGCAGTGCACCCTGGGAAGACACGATCTCCACAAACTTCCACCTGAAACTGCATTACGTTTCAAATAATTGCTTTCGACGTAGAACTAGGTCTTTGTCTTTACTAGTTAAATTATTGGTGGGGGGGGGGGGGGGGGTAACTGGGGAATTGACCGCATATAAAAATGCAACACATACTTTTCTCTTCTTGGATTCCCTTGTTCTACATGTAATGTTCTTGTTCTTCCCCTTGTTCTCCATTTATTCTCATAAAAGAACTGACTTGTTTCGGAATGGAAGAACATGTATAATGAGTAATGACAAAGTATGCGTCATCTTGATGGTACTGTTTATTCTTACGTACCAAAATCACGACAGTAAAGGTTATAGACCACAGTCTCCATAAACATTCGTTTGAGAGAAGTTAATCATTTACTACAGAACTGCATCTCTGACAATAATATTAGGTTTTAAACTGACCTGCTTGAATTATTTAAAACATAGCATATAACGTAAGTCTAGCGTTTATGAGAGAGATCAAAAAGCGATGTAACTGTTCATAGCACTTATAATGTTATACTACCGGATGCTCACGGTGGCTCAGATCTAGCGAGCTGGGCTTATAGATCGAGGGGTCCGCGTCCAAATCTCGATTGATGTTATATTTTATTTAACGACGCTCGCAACTGCAGAGGTTATATCAGCGTCGCCGGATATGCCGGAATTTTGCCTGCAGGAGTTCTTTTACATGCCAGTAAATCTACTGACATGAGCCTGTCGCATTTAAGCACACTTAAATGCCATCGACCTGACCCGGGATCGAACCCGCAACCTTGGGCATAGAAGGCCAACGCTATACCAACTCGCCAACCAGGTCGACATCTCGATTGATCCACCCTGAATTTATAACATATTAAATTGGGCAAGCACATGGTCCAGGCAACAAGGGGTTTTCTCCAGGTACTCCAGTTTGTCACATATCAACAATGCTCCATTATTATCATCATCATCATTCATTGTAATGTAGAACTATCGTCTGTGGCGCACTCTGGATAGTCTCTGATGAATTAGTCTAGGCTTCTCGGCACTAGTGACATGAGCCACGCTTGTAGAGGCGGAACGAATAACAAATAAAGGGCCCCGCCAACGCAACATATATACAGAGTGAACCAGAACTCCACCGACAAACTTTCACAGGTTGTTCAAAGATATTGGCTGAGGTTTTTGATACAAGGAACCTATGGTCTCCGGTGACTTATTCTTATTACTGAGTAATGTCACAGTCTAGTATATACAGTCGCGAAGTTCAATACGTAGTGAATATGCAAACATTAGATAGTTGCTCACCACTAGGATCGCTAATATCGCCTCATTACAGGCAACGCAAAATAGTACCGTCACAGTCTATTGTTTCTAGCACCCTCAAAACTCAAGCTTCGTGACTGTATATAGTAGACTGTGGTAATATGTTGTTGATATGTTTACTTGTAGCATGACTTTGGACGATAAGATGGGTTCTGATATATTGCAGGGAAAAATTAAAAAGTAATCAACTAAGTTCTGAAGTAGGTAGGCTTACTGTAATATCATAAATGTAATACAAACAATACAAAAATTACATGAGTAATGAAACAAACCTTAGAACAAAACGCATACAGTACTTGTTTGTTAAACACTTCACTGTAGATTACACTGTGTATTTTTCACTTCGTTTCAAAATGTAGACCGCCATGATCTCTACAAACTGTACAGCGACGCACTATGTACTGTCGCATCCCAGGCGATTGGCGCACCTCTTCAGCGGCTGCGAAAATCCTTGCAACCAGAGTGTGGCATTGTATGAGGCATAAACATGGACATTACGACGAAATGAAGAGAAACGAATAGCAGCATTTGAAATGTGAATATAGAGAAGAATGGAGCGTGTGACGTGGACAGACAGAATAATAAATTAAGTTGTGTTGGCAAGCGTGGGCGAAGAAAGAATGATGCTGAAACTGATCAGGAAGAGGAAAAGGAATTGGTTGGGTCACTGACTGAGAAGAAACTGCCTACTGAAGGATGCACTGGAAGAAATGGTGAACGGGAGAAAAGTTCGGGGCAGAAGAAGATATGAGATGATAGACGACATTAAGATATATGGATAATATGCGGAGACTGAGAGGAAGGCAGAAAATAGGAAGATTGGAAAATGCTGGGTGTGCAGTGAAAGACCTGCCCATGAGCAGAATACTTATGTATGCATGTAATTCCAAATAAATAAAAAAATTATTAAAATTAGCATTTAGCCATGTCCGTTGATTAACTGTCACATCCGTGGACATGATATGTCAAAGGATGTAAATTTACTTAAAATATTCCGTAAATCCAGTCCCGTGCCGTGGCGTCGTGGTCTAAGGCATCCTACCTAGGATGCGCGCTGGTTCGAGCCCTCATGGGAGAAGAAATTTTCTCATGAAATTTCGGCCAGTGTATGGGACCGGTGCCCACCCAGCATCGTGATGCACTTGGGGAACTACGATAGGTAGCGAAATCCGGTTGCGAAAGCCAGCTATAACGGCTGGGGGGATCATGGTGCTAACCACACTATACCTCCATTCTGGTTGGATGATCGTCCACCTCTGCTTCGGCATGTGGATGTGAAGCCAGCAGCCGGCTGGTCGGTCTGGGCCTTTCATGGGCTGTAGCGCCACGGATTATTATATTATTCCGTAAAACCAACAATTTTGAGGTTAACACTTTGGATACTAACATTTTGTCCACTAACCTCAGGTGATGCTGAATGACCATTTTCAGCATTCAAAAATATCGTTATAGATAAGAGACTAAATATGACAACAGAGAATCTTGAGAAGTTGGTAGTTATGTTTGTCAACCAGAAAAAGTAAAATAAACGAAAAAATAAAGTGTACATATAGAACATTAATGTCAAATAAAAAGCATATATTTCCCTGACATGACATTGACCTATCATTACACGAAATTAAGGACCACAAAGTGAATGACGCTAAAATTTCGCCCACTCCCTTCCTCAATTTCGAACATACATTTTATTGAGAGATGATACTTCATGTAGCTATTTTATGAATTATTATTGCGAATATTCATTTTATGGTGATGCTAATAACTAGTCCTTTCTCATGTATTCCCTTCCATTCTATTCAGTGACACTAATATTTCGTGTAGTTCCTTTCTGAATTGAATGATACTAATATTTCACCCAGTTCCTTTATGAACATTCATTTTACTGCGTGATACTATTATTTCATGTACTTATTTCCTTGACTGTGAAAATTAATTGTATTGAGTGATGCTAATATTTCTCGCAGTTCCTTTCTAATGTCAATTTTATTGAGTGCTACTGATTTTTCATGAAGTTCCTTTCTGAGTTGTGAACATCCATTTTATTCGGTTACGTTAATATGTATTTCCTGTAGTCCCTTTATGAATTCTGAACATCTATTTTATAGAGTGATGCTAACACTTCCTTTCTGTTATTGTAAACATTCATTTTATAGAGCGATGCTAATATTTCATGTTGCTTCTTTCTAACTTGTGAACATTTATTTTATTGAGTGATGCTAATATTCCACATTTATTTTATTTTGAACTTATATTTTACTGAATGGTGCTAATATTTCATGTTCCTTTCTGAATTGTGAAAATTGATTTTATTCAGTGATGCTAATATTGCAGCAAGTTTCTTTCTGAACATTCATTTTATTGAGTGACGCTAATATCCCTCTTTGAATATTAGTTTTTTTTAGTGATGTTAATATTTCATATAGTTTCTTTCTGAATTCCGAACATCCATTTTGTTGAGTGCCACTAATATTTGTCCAACAGTAATCTCACTAGAGGTTTTGATTTATCTAGAGAAAATCAAAACTCGTGTGGAATTTAATTGACTAATACACGATTAGAAGAAAGTATATAAAGATTATAAGAAATAAAGTACTCTAATACAATGAAATAGGTATTAATTGACTTACTAAAATTCTATTTCACTAATGTTAGCTTCGCCAAAACGTTTGAACGGAGCCGCCATTTTCAGTTGACTATATATACGTCAAACAAATTACGATCGCAAACATGTTTTATACTATCGTAAAGAATTTGCAGTTTGAAATGTTGGCAAACGAAGAAACAAAATGGTAGGGAAGTGATAAAATAGAAAAAGATATATAAAGATTAGGACAAATAAAATACTTTAATACAATAAAATAGGTATTAATTGAATTACTAAAATTCTATTTCACTAATGTTAGATTCATCAAAACGTTTGAACGCAGCCGCCATTTTCAGTTGACTATCCATGCGAGAAACAAATGACGATCGCAAACATGTTTTATAATACCGTAAAGAATTTGCATTTTGAAATGTTGGCAAACAAAGAAATAAATGCTAAGGAAGTGATAAGAACAAACAAATGCTAGAGAAATTATAAAAATAAACAAATGCTAGGAAGTGATAAAATTGTAGTGATAAACAGCCATGATTGGTTGAAACAAGTTCTTTCGTACCGTTTTATTGGTCAAAAGTAGTATGACGTAGTAAAAGTAAATTTCTTATTATTCTGAACAGTCATTTCTTTAGTGGTAGATATTTTATATTCAGTTCATGTGTGAATCCTTAGCAACCATTTTACTTAATCTCAAAATTATTAGAATCAGTTCATTCCTGAAAATAATATGAACATTTACTTCATTGAGCGGTGTTAATACTAGATTAGTTCACTTTTGAATATCAGAATGCTAATATTTTACCCAACTCATTTAATCTCTAAATTCTGCAAATAAATTCTTTTAAACTACATAGAAGTTCATATCAACAACCGATCAAGCGATTTTGTGATCACCTTCATCAGATGGGGATAAAATAAATAGTTCTTGGTTTAAAATTATCTTAAGTCCCATAAACTGTATATTTCAAGGAGCAGATAATATAGTAACAGCAGATTGGTAATGGTAAATGGAACCGAAGTCAATTTCTATAGCGCTATGGATCATCTTACATGACTCCAATATGACTTTTTTAGTAAGTTATTTTAAGACGCTGTATCAACATCTCATGTTATTGAGTGTCTGAATGAAATGAAGATGATAATGCCGGTTAAATGAGTCAGGGATCCAACACCGATAGTTACCTAGCATTTGCTCATATTGGGTTGAGGGAAAACCCCGGAAAAAAAACCTCAACCAGGTAACTTGCCCCAACCGGGACACAAACCCGGGCCACCTGATTTCGCGGCAAGGTGCGCTAGCCGTTACTCCACAGGTGTGGACTCCAATATGATTGTTTGAAGGTAAACTTATATGACAAAATTATCTAAAAATGCAATGAAAGGGGGAATACTGAAAAGTTCAACGAGACATATAGAAAAGAGTAGGCTACCGGTACCGATAAATAAAGAGAAATAAAATACGTATAAGATAAAAATAAATACAGTAAGACTCCATTATCTGGACAAAACTAAACTGAAAGTGAGTTGGACAATTGATTTGGCTAAATTTCGTAATCTGTACTGACATAATTATAGATTTTTGTTTTAAATATTCCTCTTATTAAGCAACTGTTTTAACACATTAATTCAGTGAATTTCTATAATATACTGTAGTACTGATATAAGCATTTACCACTCACCCGTTCTTCTGATTGGTGTATGAACTAAATTGCTGCTCAATTAGACACGAATTATACAATACATATTCTTTGTATCAGACGAAAGCTATACACACATAATTAAAAACGGATCAGGATTTAAAAAATAAATTTCATCTGGAAATTAAATACACGAAAATATGTTCTCAGTCATAAGCAACATTCAATACACATAGAACTTCGCACTTGCTGTGGGTATGGGTGACTCATTGAGCTGTAAATGCATTATAAAAAATAAAATGGTGAGTCTAGAGATATAACGAAGACGGAAAATCACGAACCATACAAGATATTAATTCTTTTTGGGTCAACAGTAACTAATTATTTCTAAATGATAAACATACAGGATGATTCACAAGGATTTACCGTCCTTTACGGAGCTTATTTCCGAAAACATTCTGAGCAAAAAATGTCATATAAACATGGGTCCTATTCTCAATATTTACAGAATTCCGTTTCGTTATTGGAACGCATTGCTGTGAACGCGTCATCTTGGTCAGCGTGCAGTCAGCAGCCAGAGCGAGCTCTACGGAAATCAAAGATAGCCGTATGCAATTACGTAGCGCGACGAGTGCCGTTCACAAGCGTGCGGCCAAGTGTACTCAAGCGGACGGCGACATTTTTTAAAATATGTTGTAAACTCTCCAAGACTGTAAATTAGGATGCAAAATTGAACTGCAAACAATTAAGTCGGTGGAAGTGTGTGATTTGTAATAACTGTTGTGATAAGTGCGTATGAATAATGTAATTTTCTAGTTAAAAAATGGAAAAAGATGTCTCTACGAAGCAATTAGGAAGTTCACAGCACATTTTTAGCTTCATAATACTTGCCAATTAAAGAACTGATACTTCTGAATGGTTCATTCTCTATTTGTATTATTCTTTTACCTTCAAACTAAAGAAAACACGTATTTTACAAACAACTTTAAATTAGTGTAACTCTGAAAATATTGAGAATAGGAACTATGTTTATATGACATTTCTTCTCAAAATGTCTTCAGAAATAAGCTCCGTAAAGGACGGTAAATCCTCGAGAATCACCCTGAATAGGCCCATTATAACAATCCCATGTGGAGGAAATAGTCTTGTGATAATTTAAATTAAATCAGTAAAGTTTTTACAAAATAACATTCGTCAGCGCTTGTTTTTTAATCAGCATTAAATCTCCTGGCATAGTTACCATATGAGTATAGCCTTATTTATGTCACTTATGAGATTCCAATTAATCTTCGGATTACCAACAAAATAAAAATGAGGTTATAGCAAAACGAACGTGGCAATATCGTTATTTTGGAACCTCTATTGACACAGCCATCGAAGGTTGCACGGTTTACAACTTCCATTTCATAAGCTGATGACCAATGAGAATACTGAGTGTGCAATTCTTGGCTGCTCTTGAGACTGTAAAAGCAAGGTAGTGAAGAAAGCCACAATTTGATCAGGAGGCAATTTTTCGGAGAAATGTAGGGGACTTTTTTATTTCAGAAAGTTTGCTGTTGAAAATTTTCCTTCTCACATCATTACATACATAAATTAAATAATTTACTGTGCACCGAGATAAGGAGGTATGTTTTTATTTTCATATAAAATCCATTCTTCATAAACCGGAAAAGAAGATATTTAACTTCGTTTATAAATTTTACAGTTGAAGTAGATAACGTAAAGACAACGGATCTTCCTTCTGTGGAAATTAACCCACTATACACTAGTGACCATTAATCCTTTAAAAGGGACACATACCTGTGAAGCAATCTCGCCGAATATACTCGTATACATAGGATGTAAGGGGTATAAGTGCCGTCCTTTTCACAGTCGTCGGGGACGGTCTACAGGATCAAAAAATGTCCATACAACATAGCGTCAAAACTTGATAGTTTTCCCAGAAAAAAAATTTTCTTCTCTGATTTTATTCGCGTTATACTGCTTATATCGTTAGTAAAATTACGAAAACAATTACATCAGTAGGTATATCTAGCAAAGAGTTAATATTAGTTCAAATACATATTTGTGTGTTCTATTACGTTTTGGTGAAATTAAATATAATTGAATGCTTAAATTTGTTAATATTCTGGCGTGAGAGACGTGGAAACGTATTCAGCAGGCAGTACTCTGCACAGACGTACGTATATGTCAGTTGAGTTCAAGCTCCCTGTCCATAGATCTACTGTCCACACCTGTGGAGTAACGGTTAGCGCGTCTGGCCGCGAAACCAGGTGGCCCGGGTTCGATTCTCAGTTACCTGGTTGAAGTTTTTCTGGGCTTTTCTCTCAAACCAATATGAGCAAATGCTGGGTAACTTTCGGTGCTGAACCCTGGACTCATTTCACCGGCGTTATCACCTTCATCTCATTCAGACGCTAAATTTATTTTTATTTATTTATTTAAATTTAAATATACAGAATAAAGAATATAATTACAAACAAACAAGAGAAATAGAAATAAAATAATACAAACAATATAAAACAGGAGATACAGTAGTATTAACAAAATTTGAGACGGAATGAGCAGCGCTCGTGTTCGGTCGCAGTTCAGATATAATATTAATAGGCCTATAAGAGAATATAAAATGAAATAAAATAGGAAATAGAATTAAAATTAGTTACAGAAATTATATAATACAATATTAATATAAGAGAATATATATAAAATAAAAAATAATAATAATAAAAATAAATAAGTAAAATAAAATAGGAACTAAAATTTAAATTACAGCGGCAATGGAATTATATAATATTAACACTAGAGAAGAATAATATCGCACGTGAAAAGTAGGAATATATATATATATATAAAAGGTAAAAGGTAAAGGTATCCCCGTAACATGCCACGAAGGCACTTGGGGGGCATGGAGGTAGAGCCCCATGCTTTCCATGACCTCGGCACTAGAATGAGGTGGTGTGGTCGGCACCACGCTCTGACCGCCTTTTACCCCCGGGAAAGACCCGGTACTCAATTTTATAGAAGGCTGAGTGAACCTTGGGGCCGTTCTGAAAGTTTGGCAACGAGAAAAAATCCTGTCACCACCTGGGATCGAACCCCGGACCTTCCAGTCCGTAGCCAGCTGCTCTACCAACTGAGCTACCCGGCCGCCGCATATATATATATATATATATATATATATATATATATATATATATATATATATATTTCAAAATTATAGAATACAAATATAATATAGGTTGATTAATTCATACACATAGGCTATAAATGTATTTATTAAAAAATTGAAGACATTAACAAGTTTCTAATTTTCTTGTTATATGTTAGTGGGTTACATGTTAGAAGTTCTGGGTGTAGGCTAATTTAGTTAAAGCATTGTACAACCGAGGGCCAAAATTAATGCTATGCTTTAGACCAGCAGATGTGAGACATTTAGGTTCTACTAATGTTAAATTAATATTTCGTCTTGTGTGTAAGATGTTGGTAAAGCGTATTAAAATAACCATAGGTCTACTGCCGAGCGGATGACAGTTCGGTACCAGGTATTCGATAAACAACTTACAATGTCATTCACAGTTTAGAAATATCATATGTTATCAATTTATGGAGAAAATCGTCGTAATTCAAGTGAGGCAAGAAGATGTATCGTCAATGTTTTCCGCAATGAAGGTTACCTAATCGGCGAACGTTTGTAGCGGTTTCTCAACGATTATTAGAAACTAGGAGTCTCTTACTTCGTTTCGAAAATCACACAAACAGAAATTTCTTTAAAAATGGTACTGCTTTATGGAAGCCGGAGAGATTAAAATGTTGCATTTAAAGAAAAAGTTCGTGTGATTTTGTGCTGTAAACCATTATTGTTTCTTTTTTAGACGTACAATAAAAAAGGACCAATATTGCCAATACTGTTAAATAAAATGGAAATTTACCATAAGGTTCTATTAATGAGATTGAAAGTTTGTATTTGCTGTTCGTTTTATGTAAACAACGGTCTGCCCCTGCATTAGAACAGAGCATCTGTTTTGTACCGGTATGTCTGTATCCGCTTGAGCTGTACCGTGTACTTGTAAACTTCCTCCTCCCCATCCAGGAACGATGCCAAACGCCTAATATTGTAAACTTTAATGATTACTTAAATATTGCAATTAGAAAAAAGTGTGAGGACATTTTTTCTTCCTACGACATGAACAATCATCAGTTAAAATAATGGCACTTATACACCTTACACTCTGTGTGTGTGTGTGTGTGTGTGTGTGTGTGTGTGTGTGTGTGTGTGTGTGTGTGTGTGTGTGTGTGTGTGTGTGTGTGTGTGTGTGTGTGTGTGTGTGTGTGTGTGTGTGTGTATATATATATATATATATATATATATATATATATATATATACTGTATATTGTATTGCAAGTAATAACGATTTAATAAACAAAGTTCGCTTACTCTGAACTAATAGGCTTTTATCAGCTAGAAGGCAGAATGTTACAGACAGCTATTTCCATCAGGATTCGAATACTGATCCATTTCTTACAAGTCACAGTCTGATACACTTCTCGGCTCAAAATCGATTGCCGCCGGTTTAAAACTCATTAGGGGAAGACACAAACATACAGAGTGCTGGAACCTCATTAACCTACAATTTCCTAGAGAAGGAAGGCCACAAAATAACAAAAAAATGTAACTGTTCCATCGGCACAGATTTCAGGTAGATCAAACGGCGAATAATCGATCAACTTTTATACCAATCGACGGCTTATAACATACAGGATTCATTAGAATCGGGTCAACGGTTCAGAAATTAATTGGGGAAGTCTGTCTCAAACCCTCTCCTCCGCATAGGAATTGCCCCCAGGATGAGGAAAGTTTGGTAAAAACTCAAGTTAGATGCGTTTTGATTGCTCAAGGAACGAAAAGAAGTTGAAATAATTGAAGAAGCGGCTCGTTAACAAACTTTGTTAACAAGTTTGGTCTTCCACGCTGCCCGCAGCGCCAATTTCGCAATGTGGCTGGTGTCGGAACTAATTCACGCGCATCCTTTAGCTCAAAGGAATCGATTTCATGACATTTATAGACTTCAGAATGCTTTCCACTTCTCTTCTTTCTTCAAGCATTATGCTTATAACTAAACATTTCAGTGTAGCTTGGAGGCTATAGGATGCGAATTCGATTTCCTTTTCATGACGATTCACGTCCCAAGGGTATTATTTCTTCTTTGTTTCACCCGAGTTGTCTTAAGCCGTGTATTGCGCCATGTTCAGTACAGGATCAGGAAATACTACTCTTTGTTCTTCAATGTTGGTTTATATTCTGATTAAAAAAACAGCGATTAAGCTTTCAGCTGTATCGGCGAAATAATAAACCTAACAGAAGTGAATTGTGGTAGATGGGAATCAGAAGATTCATTCATTCATAGTGTTCTGCCCAAGAGCAAACCCAGCATTTTTCGATCTTTCCTATTTTCCGCCTTCCTCTTAGTCTCCGCATACGATTCATGTATCTGAATATTGTCTATCATCTGATATCTTCTTTTGCCCCGAACTTTTCCTCCTTTACCATTTCCTCCAGTGCATCCTGCAGTAGATAAGTTTCTTTTTTCTTAGTCGGTGATCCAGCCATTCCTTTCCCTCTTCCTGATCAGCTTTAGCATTCTTTCTTCACCCACTCTTTCTAGCACAACTTTGTTTCTGATTCTGTCTGTCCATTTCACACATCCTATTCTTCTTCACATCCACATTTCATATGTTTCTAGTTTTTTCTCTTTGCTTTGTCATAATATCCATGTTACTACCCCGTACAATGCCACACTCCACACAAAGCACTTCACTTGCCTCTTCCTTAGTTCTTTTTTTCAGAGATCCGCAGAAGATGCTCCTTTTTATATTAAAAGCTTCCTTTGTCATTGATTTCCTGGCGCCAGCTCATGTTACTGCTTATAGTACACCCCAAGTATTTGAAGCTATCCACTTATTACACAGCCTCATATCGAATTCCCAAGTTTACCTTCTTTAGTTTTCTTCCAATAACTATGGTCTTCGTCTTATTTTTTTTTACTTCCATCCCATACTGCTCTCAGGCGTCCTTTAACTCCAGTAGCATATCCCTTAGTACCGGTATCATCCCTTTTTCTGCTAACACCACCATATCATCAGCACATCTCATGTATTTGACTCTTCTTCCTCCTACTATCACTTCTCCCATGTTCTGAAAACTTATCCTGACTTTGACTCATTTCAATTAGGAGATATCCCGTATAATAATAATAATAATAATAATAATAATAATAATAATAATAATAATAATAATAATAATAATAATAATAATAATAATAATATGGATGTGAGTGAAATAGAATTAGCATACAGAAATGTTTAAAGATCTTTGCCATCTCCACCTTCATCATAATAATATATAGTGCATCAAGGAAATAACCTTATCGGAAGGAGGTTGCTGCTATAGATTTGTTGTCAACAGCAGGCAGCGGATTTTCGGTCCCGGTACTGAACGTTCGGCGAACGTCAGTTGCTGGGAAGTCATTGAACTCACTACTACGCCCCATCCTTAGTCAAAGCATGTGACGACTTATCGCGGTGTACGGACTGAAAATCCGCTGTCTGGTCATTAATGTGTGGTTAAATTACAGACTTACCAACTTTTACGCATAATACGCGATTCACTCGCAATTAGCTTAGTTTGACTTTGTTCTCTCGCATTGACATGATAATCTAAAGTTTCTACTCGACTAGAATATTTTTAAGTCTACAGTGTACTACTACTGTTACTGATACTACTACCACTACTACTACTACTACTACTACTACTACTACTAAGTTATTCTATTCTTCTTTGAAATATCCCAACTTTAATAAAGTCTTCTCGAGACTTCAGAAAAGAAATTCTTCGAAAGGGGAAAAAAAAATTTTCCTCCAAAGATAAATTTCATGGAAATCCATAAAAATGTTGATTAAACGCAGACATTGATCCTGTTACATGTTCAGCTCAGCCTCAAACGCGAGAAAGTCAATTCATCAATATTTGCGTGTGGAAAAGGACAAAAATGAAGAAGCCGGGAAGCGGTATGTAAAATAATGGACTTTTAGAACAATAAAGCTCAATTCACGAGGCGGGAGTGTCAGTTTAATTTCCGCTCGGAAATATAAACAAGACAACGTCGCGTGGTCAGGCAGGACTCCATTACCCCGTGCACTCATTTCCTCGTCTAACTCGGCAGCGCCGCGACCGGGTCACTGAGTGTGTCAAGAAGGAAGCATAGGTACGGAACAATGTTAATCTACAATGTGTAAGGTCACTTAAATCACTGGTGGAACACCTTAGCCCAATGTTGGAGTCGCGGGACAAAATACTGATATAATAATAATAACAATAATAATAATAATAATAATAATAATAATAATAATAATAATAATAATAATAATAACAACAGTTATCATAAACGTGTGTTACTTTAAAACCAATGTCTCATTCCTACAGAAACTGAAGATGCTCTTAATACTTCAAGTTTTCTGTACCGTCCGACATCTCGTCGACCTTTCGGTAGATTTCGATGAACAAAATAATGGAAAGCGATGTACGAGTTTTTTTATGCCGTGTCAGAGATGTAGATCCGTTGTAGATCATTATTTTCCAAGCTTGGTGTATTAAACATTGACGTCTTTATATGCCCTGAGTTGCCTTATTTATATTAAGAATAATTTGTCTAAATACATTTTTGGTTCTAATTTACATAATTATCCAACACGAAATTGTTCAAATATTTATCTTAATAAAAATAATTCAAGATTACGCAAAATAGTTTTGAAACAGTATAAGTTAAACTTTTTGATAGTTTACCTATTCATGTAAGGGAATTACCCATTAATGTTTTTAATCGTAAGCTCAAGACATGTTTGATTTTAAATCCTTTGTATAGTCTTGATGAATTCTGTAATATTAATTTTTAATGTTTTTTTTTTGTTATTGACGTTGCTATGCATTATTTGTAATGTCTTCAGTATTAATAAAAAAATAGAAATAAATTAAAAATAAATAAAATATAACGTTTCGGGGCTATGCCTCGACTGCAACATCAGGAAAGGCTGAATCTGTTACCAAGAGCTATTTTCCAATAACGGTTCCCCTTTTCCTGCTTTCTTCTGATGATGGAGCCGTTATGTAAACGTTACATGTCCATGTTTATGCATCACAATACGGTTCGGGATCAGAGGTATAATATTCTTCCGTCTCTCCCTACGAAACTAACTCAGGCCATCACAGTGCATTTTCAATATATATTTAACAGATTTTTCGAACTAGTTGCAAGTATACATGGTTATTCATTGTAACTTCAACGCCTTCAATGTCGCCGACGAATATGAAAATTTGTGAGATATGTATCCTACTTCATTTTCCACCGTCACTAGATTGTACTATTAACAGCAGAATATAACGAACCACATTGACGTCGTTGTTTACATTCACAGTATATCTGTCTACTATGTTCAAGGAACTGTATAGTCAAGTTGTGCTTACATTGGTTGCTAAAGTGTCCCGGATCCTAAGCCTGCTACCGCCATATAGTATTATTATAGTACTAATGCTGCTGCTACTACTGATGTAATATTGCTACTACTACTGCTACTATTATTGCTACTACTGCTACTAAAGTATACTACTGCTGCTACTGATACTACTACTGATATTGATACTACTAAACTACTGCTACTTGTACTACTACTACCACCACTATCGTATTATTGTAGTACTACTACTGTTGCTACTGTTACTACTGCTACTGATAACTTACTACTGCTGCTACTACTGATATGGTACTACTACAGAACTACTTATGTACTTACTTACTTATGGCTTTTAAGGAACCCGGAGGTTCACTGCCGCCCTCATATAAGCCCGCCATAGGTGCCTATCCTGAGCAAGATTAATCCAGTCCCTACCATCATATCCCACCTTCCTCAAATCCATTTTAATATTATCCTCCCTTCTACGTCTGGGCCTCCCCAAAGGTCTTATTCCCTCCGGTCTCCCAACTAACACTCTATATGCATTTCTAGATTCGCCCATACGTGCTACATGCCCTGCCTATCTCAAACGTACTACAGAACTACTATTACTATTAATGCTACTGCTGTTGATACTAGTCGTACTACGAGTAATGCTAATATTATTAATACTAAGCCTACTACATTCGGTTTTATTTTCACATCCGATGGAAACAGCAGTTAGAATTCGTTCGACTAATATCCATCCTTTTCAGACGAGACTTTATTCGCGTACCTTAACTCCATATACTATACGGTAACCACTACACTGCCTGACATTCTATTCGTATGCATAGAATAATAAAATACATACAGAACAAGGGAAAATGAAAATCACATCCCGTTAATTGTAATTTGAGACTTCCACGATGTTCAAGGTAGTACAAGATCTTTAGATATTTGCACCGTCGCACAGTACACTAACGCACAGGTAAACAAAACTCAACACGCCACCTCAGTCCATCTGTACTCCGTTGCACTGTAACTTCACTTCATTCTTAAGTTGTCTCGGATTTTAAGCCTGGGTGGTATTAGTAGTACCAGTAGCAGTAGTATCGGTATCAGTAGTAGTAATATCAGTAACAGTAGCAGTACACTGTAGTAACAGTAGCAGAAGCAATAATAATAGCAAGCAATAGAAGTGGTAGTAGCAATACCATCAGTAGTAGCAGCAGCAGCAGTAGTACTATAATAATACTACAATGGTAGTAGTAGTAGTAATACCAGTAGCAGAAGTATCAGTATCAGTAGTAGTAGTATCAGTAACAGTAGTAGTATACCGTAGTAGCAGCAGTATTAGCAATAATAGTAGCAGTAGCAGTAGTAGTAGCAATATTACTATCAGTAACAGCAGCAGCAGTAGTACTGTAATAATACTGTAGTGGTGGTAGTAGTAGTATCAGTAACAATAGTAGTAGGATACTGTAGTACTGTTCTCGTCTCGAGTCCTCTATTATTGTTAATAATATTCAACCTTTACATATAAGTAATAGTAAACATTCATTTTTAGAATTCAGTTAATAAAGCCATTTGTTGAATCTGAAATATTATACACATTATTTTTTTATTTATTTTTTATTTTTTATGTTAAAATTAATTTATTGTTTTTATATATGTTGTTGATTAATTTTTTTTTCAATTATAGCTTATTTTTACTGTATGCCAGGATTCTTGCGTGTAGTGCTTTAATTCTCTTACGGAAGTAATCATACTACGGATTTTATCTCCCTTCAAAATCCACAGTTCTCGGCCGGATCCAATAGCTAGCCCACAAAGGACAATTATTATAGTTCCCATGTAGGTGGCCTTCTGGGAAATATTGTAGGTGCAGTAGCATCTCTGGTTATTATGACTGCTTGTCGGTAGAGTTCGGAAACAGCCTTATAGAAGTTGTGAGTTATGACAGGGAAAATCTGCCACAACACTGTCCCAAAAAGTTGCTCTCCTGAGGAAGATGTTCCGCTGTATTACAGTATTTCCTTATTGCTACAGTATCAGTGATATAGTTTGTTGCAAATTATTGGGAAATTATGGAATGTCGGTAGGGGAAAAGAGATTGAACTGAATGATCTTGCGCTAATTCAGCCATTTTCCAGTACAAAATCACTTACTCTCTCGAATTTCACCGTGGGTTTCAAACTTGAAGAGCAGAATATGTAGAGGTTGGGATAACAGTGCGTTCAATACACCATCAAGATTATGGAAATTACATGCACGACAACGAAGAGGCGAAGATGGGATAATAACACGGGCGAAGCTACGACGCCCTCTGAACGCATCGATGATAATGTTGACCTGAATCACCTAATCAGATGGATATTGCGGGACCTCGCCTTTAGAATTAGAAGGGGCAGTAATGAGTTGTGACAAGGGGCGCACCGCCCCTCCTCGCCACTTTAAATCAATTACTCCCCCGCGCTATATAATTACAACCCTCGCGTCTGATAATGCGGTTGATAATCTCATTTTTGTGTTGTAATAATTTATGAACAGCCTTACGTGGTGCCTCCATTCCGAATGGAGGATATTCATCATGGCAACCATCCCCGCGACGGCCTTATATTAATCATCCGACTACAGTACATTTCCACTGGGGCGAACACAGAACGAAAGAAAATGCGTCCCTAAGAATTATAGTGCAATAGATTTATAGATTCCTTTTAATTATTATCGTTCTATGAAGGTATTTTTTAACTTATTACGCTATTCAGTATTTATTATTATTATTATTATTATTATTATTATTATTATTATTATTATTATTATTATTATTATTATTATTATCATTACACAGGAGGGTGGAAGAGCATTAACTAGCGAAATGTATAAGCTTGTACTTGCTATTTGGGAAAAGGAAATTGTATCAAACAATGGAAGGAGTTCATAATTGTACCTATTTTTAAGGAGACAAGACTAACTGTAGTAACTTCCGAGGAATATCACTTTTGTTGGCGTCTTACAAAATTTTGTCAAATATTATTTTGAGAAGATAAACTCCATATGTAGATAAAATTATTGGGGATCATCAGTGTGGTTTTAAGCGTAATAAATCGACTATTGATAAGATTTTTTGTATTCGACAGATATTGGAGAAAAAATGGGAGTATAAGGGTATAGTACATCAGTTATTCTTCGATTTAAAAAGGCATATGACTCGGTTAAAAGAGAAGTTTTATATAATATTTTTATTGAATTTGGTATTCCCAAGAAACTAGTTCGATTAATTCAAATGCATCAAAGTGAAACTTACAGCAGAGTCCGTATAGGCCAGTTTGTCTGATGCTTTTCCAATTCACTGTGGGCTAAAGCAAGGAGATGCACTATCACCTTTACTTTTTAACTTCACTCTAGAATATGCCATTAGGAAAGTTCAGGATAACAGAGAGGATTTGGAATTGAACGGGTTACATCAGCTTCTTGTCTATGCGGATAACGTGAATATGTTAGGAGAAAATCCACAAACTATTAGGGAAAACACGGAAATTTTACTTAAAGCAAGTACAGCGATAGGTTTAGAAGTAAATCCCGAAAACACAAAGTATATGAATATGTCTCGTGACCAGAATATTCTACGAAATGGAAATATAAAAATTGGAGATTTATCCTTCGAAGAGGTGCAAAAGTTCAAATATCTTCGAGCAACAGTAACAAATATAAACGATACTCGGTAGGAAATTAAACGTAGAATAAATATGGAAAATGTCTGTTATTATTCGGTTGAGAAACTTTTATCATCTAGTCTGTTGTCAAAAAATCTGAAAGTTATAATTTATAAAACAGTTATATTACCGGTTGTTATGTATGGTTGTGAAACTTGGACTCTCACTTTGAGAGAGGAACAGAGATTAAGGGTGTTTGAGAAAAAGGTTCTTAGGAAATAGGCTATTTGGGGCTAAGATAAATGAAGTTACAGGAGAATGAAGAAAGTTACACAACGCAGAACTACACGCATTGTATTCTTCACTTGACATAATTAGGAACATTAAATCCAGACGTTTGAGATGGGCAGGGCATGTAACACGTATGGGCGAATCCAGAAATGCATATAGAGTGTTACTTGGAAGGCCGGAGGGAAAGAGACCTTTGGGGAGGCCGAGACTTAGATGGGAGGATAATATTAAAATGGATTTGAAGGAGGTGGGATATGATGGTAGGGACTGAATTAATCTTCCTCAGGATAGGGACCGATGGCGGGCTTATAAGAAGGCGGCAATGAACCTCCGGGTTCCTTAAAAGACATTATTATTATTATTATTATTATTATTATTATTATTATTATTATTATTATTATTATTATTACAAGAATACTAGTAGTAGTTACAGTGTTAGTAATATAATTAATCAGACTTTCGGTCCTGATACTGAAAGTTAGGTGTACGTCAGTTGCAGGGAGGTCACTGAACTTATTGTTACGCTCTATTCGTTCGCCAAGGGACATAGCGATTTGTCTTTATGTAGGAACCAAAATCCGTTGTCTCGTAATAATAGTGTTTAAAGTTACAATGTACATAATAGTACTTGAAGTAATAGTCATAATATTAGCACAGTCTAGTATATACAGTCACGAAGCTTGAGTTGTGAGGATGCTAGGAATAATAGACTGTGCCGGTACTATTTCGCATTGTATGTAATGAGGCGATATTAACGATCCTAGTGGTTAGTAACTATCTATGGATGCATATTTACTATGTATTGAGCTTCGTGACTGTATATACTAGACTGTGGTAATAGGATAGCAGTGTAATTAGTTGTAAAAGATGCTCCATATACAGAGTGTTTCACGAAGATTGTGCAATACTCTAGGATGTGATTTCTGACATCATTCTGGAAAAAGTTCCTATATACATGTGTCCGATTTTTAATAGTTTCGGATAAAATCACGTTTCTTTCTTCCGTAACACGCATTCTTGTGAACCCTCTCTCTCTTTGGACACCTGTACAGCTGATAGCAGCGACACAAAATCTCGTGAAATCAGGGTCACGATTAAAGATAACTCAACACTATACAACGTATCTACCCAGCATCCAAACAACAGAAGGTAGGGAATGCGGCGCGCGCAGTTCACACTCGGGCGGCTACGTGTATTACTGCAGAACGTGGGGTCTTTGAAAACCGGCTTTAATACAGATTTTTCAGGTGAGAAATAACGTGAATGTTCTTTAATGAATTTGTAATACACTCAGTACCATTGTTGTAAATAATTTAAATACTTAAACCTTCATAATATCTGTTTGTGTTTAACATTCAGGAGGCCGTAACTTGTTCAATTTTAAAAATGTGACATATGTTTATATGAACTTTTTTCATCAGAATGATGCCAGAAATCACATCCTAGAGTACTGCACAATCTTCGTGAAACATCCTGTATAATATGATCTCCCTTCATACGGCAAGCTCAGCGGCATTTTCTGTTATACGTCTAGTACAATTACCGTGAATCGATCGTAGTTTATACGGTAGTAACTTTAGTTTCTAAAACATGAGCGAGGAAAATGTTCATAAACAATTTAAAAATGAAGACAAGTGTGTCTTATTGTGTCACGAGCGATGTTCAAGCGTCCTCATAATTCAATACATTTTTTTTTCGTCTTCCAGAATTGTTCTCAAATTCTTGTCGAATATTTTCAGTAAATTAAAATGACAAAAAAGAAACTTGTTGCAATATGCTTCACACCATGCTCACAAGCAATTTGAAAAGATCAGTAGCTTGCACTATATTACGCACGAATAAAGAATCTCATCTGTGTTCGCAAATAATTAAGAAATATAGTAGTTTACACTACAGTCGGATATTTTCAATAAATTAAAATTATAAAAAAACTTGCTGCATTATGCTTCACACCATGGTCACAAACAATTAGAAAAGATCAATAGCTTGCACTACATTATGAACGAATGAAGAATCCTATCAGTGTTAGGAAACGACTAGAAAAACACATTAGCTTGCATTACATGACGCGCGAATGAGTAATCCCTTCAGTATTCACAAATAATTAGAAAAACACAATAGTTTACACTACATTGCGCATGAATATATAATTCCTTCAGTGTTCTCAAACAATTAAAAAAAAACTATATCTTATACTACAGACGTGGACAAATTATTATTACCGTAGACTAAAACGTTTTTCTTGGAAACATAATAGTCATATCAACTATCAGTATAATTCACAGAGTCTCTAGTGTTGTAAATATGATTGTTTACATCTTCTGGCATATTTTTCCAACGGTTAAGTATATTTTTTCTGGGTATGTTGGTACTACTGATGTTTTAATTATATACTGCAGAAGATATTCTCCCATGGCCCGCAAGAAGACCGGACATAAACGAAATTGAAAATCTGTGATCTATACTGAAGAAGAAAGTGAACAAAAAGAGGCTTACAACAAAACATGGACTCATTTAAGCACTGTCTGATATCTGGCTAAATGATGCTGATATTCAAAGAAAGTGTCAAACTTTGGTTTCCAGCATCTCTGACAAAATTAACGTGTTAATAAAGAATAAGGGAATGTCCACAAAATATTAGTAACCTCCAGACTCAATTTCCTGTTCATTATATCTATGCAAAATACATTTTTGTTCATTATTTCTACCGATAAATACAGCTTCGTTGCACAGACAATTAATTTAGTCTAATAATTTGTCCACGTCTGTACACTACGGTAGCCCTCGATAGCGTAGTTGGTATAGCGCTGGCCTTCTAATATGCTCGAGGTTGCAGGTTCGATTCTAGCCAAGGTCGATGGCACTTAAGTGTGTTCAAATGCGACAGGCTCATGTCAGTAGATTTACTGGCATGTAAAAGAACTCTTGCGGGATAAAATTTCGGCACACCGGCGACGCTGATATAACTTCTGCAGTTGCGAGCGTCGTTAAATAAAACAATTTAATTTGTACACTACGCAAGCGTGAGTAATTTCTTCAGTGATCAGAAACAACTTAGAAAATACACAATACTACGTACAGTACTCACGAATGAGTAAATCCTTCATTATTCTCAAACAATTAGAAAAGATAATGAATTGCACTACATTAGGCACGAATGAGTTATTTCTTCAGTAGCAGACAACAGAGTGAGGTGAACTGCATGCTTCCAACGTCCGACAAAAGTTTTTAACTTCGGCGCGTATGACAGATATCCTGAAGGAGCCAAATTTTTGTATCTCCTATAGCGTCATACACTAAGGATCCTGTACTACGACATCTAATGAGGCCGGGAGCCTTCCATTAGGGACAAAGTTCCTTTACTAAAGTAAATCCATAACACAGGACTAGCAGCTTTACATCCTGCCCTGAGCAAGCCATGTAAAAATTTTATCGCCCTCGGCTGCGTTTCAACCCGCGGACCCCGGATACATGGTAACCATTAGACTACCAAAGATAATTGTAGTAGTGGAAGTAGTATTAGAGACTGTAGCAGTAGTGGTCACTTGGTAATAATAGTGGTAACTGTCTCTGACGCTGACTGCAGTGGTACTTGTGGACAAAATCAGAAGATGAGGGTTCCTCCGGGACTCTTCCAATTGTTTTAACATGACAAATTGACAAATTCTCACTCCATTTCATTCTATTATCTTCACTTCACTACATTCTGTATCACAAAAAAATAGTTTTAGGATGTGTATGAACTTCGGTGATACTGAATGAAGATGACTAGGCGGTTTACTTTTGTTCTGAGCAACTTTCACTATTGGTCCCGGTGCCAGACGTAGATATTCAACGAGCAAAAACCGCTGACATTTCGGGAGCATAGTCACTGTGCTGAATGAGGGACTCCTTGCCTATAGCCTCTCGGGGCAACATGAGTGGCGTCTCTTCTTGTATTCGTTGGTGATCATTGAGGACCTACCTGAGAAATGCTTGCGTATCTTCAACATTCAAAAGCCACAAGTAGCATTTATATTTCCTTGGGAGTATGCATAATGAATCTAAGACCATGCCAGTGACCAATATGGTTATTTTAAATCAACACTTAAGCGGAATGTTACAGCAGTCGATCGCGTGTGTGGGTAGGCTTGGTTTGCACAAAATGCTGTCGTTTCCCATTTAGTGTACTTTGCCAAGTGTTAAGTTTTGTACAGAATTACATTTATGGAGAGAGACAATGCGTCATGAGATGGTTTTGCGGAAGGGCAAATCTGTTCTCTTGTGATCCACTCTACACCAAAAGCGATTGTCATGTTCCATTCCGGTATAATAGACAGAAATTCAAGAATTGACACCCGCTGATTTATTCCCTCGCATCCCGCCGCTGTGCCCGTCATTTTCTGGTGACACGTGAGGATGACGAGAACATATAGCTGCTTAAAGAGGAAACGAGGCGCGAAAAGTTTCCACTGCGTGCGAGTTTGATCTTCCAGACAGATGTGAACGAAGGAATGAATTCATTAAAAAAAGTGAGTGAGTGAGTGAGTGAGTGAGTGAGTGAGTGAGTGAGTGAGTGAGTGAGTGAGTGAGTGAGTGAGTGAGTGAGTGAGTGAGTGAGTGGTAGGATGGAAAATATTTATAAACGTTATATTTTATTTAACGACGCTCGCAACTGCCGAGGTTACATCAGCGTCACCGGTGTGCCGAAATTTTGTCCTGCAGGAGTTCTTTTACATGCCAGTAAATCTACTTACATGAGCCTGTCGCATTTAAGCACACTTAAATGCCATCGACCTGGCCCGGGATCGAACCCGCAACCTAGGGCATAAAAGGCCAGCGCTATACCAACTGCGCCAACCAGGTCGACGGTAGGATGGATAAATGAATAGGTAGGTGGATAGGAGGATGGATGGTTGGGTAGATTGGTGTTTGCGTGAGTAGCTAGGTAGGTTGGTGGATGGGTAGGTAGTAGAGATGAACAAAACTAACTACCGCTCTCGCTCGCTGTGTTCGTTGCATTTGCTTTTCGAGTCTCGGCTCGTTATTCTCGTGCGCTTCGAGTCTCGCTCGTCATTCTCGAAATAGCATTTGGTCGGCGTGGAAAGATTTCGTAACTTTGAATAACATACAGGGTAGAGGGAGGGAATTTCGCCACCAATTTAGTTTTCTAGTATTTTTCCGAAGATTTTTCTGAAGAAGCGTGATGACAAAGTAATCAGTGATAGTGTAATTAATGCCTAATAAAGTGGAAGTAAAAGCAAACATTTAGATCATGTTCTTTAATAGTAATAAACAATGTAATGCAAATATGTCAATGTGGCGAACTTCCCTGACCATGGAGGGAAATTCGTCATACAATTATATTTTGTTTAAAGAAAGCTAGCATAGATCTTAATGTCTTACATAAGTAACAAGATATGCAAAGTTTTAATAAAATAATCATTACAGATAGCATTAGCCTATTGTTACCCTGTACATGAGAGATTAAAAACAGATTCACTCCCTTAGTCCGAATCTGAGTCCAAAGAACTGGCACATGCCTCATCACACTTTACACATAATCCCCTCATTTTTACAGATCCTCCATCGCAATCTTCGTGGAACCAACGTTCGCACATAACACATTGGTACCACTCCACTTTCTTCCCTTTGAGGTTATAATAATCATCCCCACAGTCCCCACAAAATGTGGATTTAAATTTCTTCGTTCCTTTGGATGCGAGTCCACTGCATCCAGGTTGCTGAGGTTCTTCATTCCCAATGTTCCTTTTGTTCTTCGTGCGATATTTTTGATGTTCTTTCTTTTTTGCTTCATGTGGAACTCTTTCTTTCATGGGAGCGGCTTCTTCAGGAGAAAAGAGCTTTCTGGTGACGAGAACTGCAGATGAATTAAGAGATTTTCTTGCCCCTTTCCTCTGAATTTTCGGAGTCTCCATAATACTATGGAAGGTAACATTGTGTCCGTTTCCACTCCCAGATTCACTTGGAGAGGAATCCGCAATCTCTTCCTGCACTTCAATCGGTCTCTCAGAAATAGAACTTGGAGCAAAAGCCTCTTTCGGGATTGCCTCCGGATTGAATGGATAAATGCCCGTTGCTCTGAATCCAGAGATGGCATTGTTGGGGACTGCAGTCTTCATCCAAGCTTCGGTAAATATAGACGGAAAGTGTACCTTAGATAATGGACGACCAGGATATCGACGTCTGAAATTATCAACTGCTTGATTCCAGTACACCTTCAGAGGACGAAAGAAGCTTTTGTCCAGCGGTTGCAGCTCGTGGGAACAATGAGCGGGCAGGCATAAAATTTGTATCCCAAGTGGTTCTGCGATATCAAGAACTGCCTCATCCAAATGGCTTTTGTGTCCATCCAAAATCAGCAAGGCTTTACCTGGCAATCTGTGGCGGTTGAAATGTTCAATAAATTTGCAAAATGATTCCACAGTGATGTATCCTTTAGGTGTCATTTCAAATATTGATCCTGGTGGCAATTCGTCTCCCCAGATGTCCTTTCGATTCTTTCCCTTGTAAAGAATCACTGGCGGGATGAAGCTAGTCCCAGAAGCATTTACACAGGCCAACACAGTTACAGTTTTCCCCTTCTCACCATGTGTCGAGACGTGTACACGTTTGGAACCTTTTAGTGCCAATATCTTCTCTTGAGGATTCAAAGTAAGTTGGAGACCTGTTTCGTCTACATTATAGATAAGTTGCGGCGATGTTGATAGGTTTGAAGAATCATACACTTTCCCAAGTAGCTCATAAAATTCTCCAACCCGTTGAGCGTTGAACCGCATCAGTCTTCCGTAACTCAAGCTTTCTCCCTTACGCAAAACAATATCTGGATGTCGAGCTTTGAAGCCTTGAAACCAGAACTTTCTGGCTCTTTCATTCCTGAACATATTTTCTATGTTATTCTTTGCACAAAAGAGGAAAACCATTGATTGAAGCTTCTGTTTACTGATTCCAAAACCAACAGATTGAAGTCTCAGTATACGAGCTACCAGCTCATTCTCTTGCTCTCTGGAAAGTGTAGGTGGTCTTCCAAAAGATTTTTTAGGAGATCCCGTACGTTTCACATGACCCTCAAGAGTTTTTCTAGGAATACCGTATTCTTTAGCCGCTGAATATACAGACTGACCATTTCTAACAGCAGCAACGGCTTTTTTTAAATCCTCTTCATTCCATTTACCGTAGGCCCCTTTTGAAACTCTTACCATTTTGGACTGTTGCTATTGATACCTGCAAATCACATTTTTTTCGATATAACACTTTCCATAAAATTCAATGTTACCTTTTTTTACACCATTGAAATATTATTGCAAATAAAGAAATTAAAATAATTTTTGGCCTACTTAAAATTGTGAAATTGCCAAGAATCGACTGTGAAACATTAGCTGCAAACAAAATATGGGAAATAACCTGCTCATAATGGCAGCAATTGGCCTATTACTGTACCATTCACACTTTCATGGGAATCACTTTATCAATTTTAGGTATTTTAAAATTTAAATTGTAAAAGATAGTCTTATATATGTAACAGGAATTGAATCTGGACTCTCAGCTAGGAAATATCCTACTTATAAGGTAGCCATGTTACCATTCACAATTTCTTCGAATCCAATTTACGAATTTCAGGTATTTAAATTTAAATTTTGAAATATAGTTCTATTGAGATCTGGAATGGAACTCGATACCCTAGGCGCGAAAAGTAGTGTTATATTTTACTGCTAACAATAGTACTATTACCATGCATAAGTGTATGAAAATAAGTTTATGAATTCAATATTTTAATTCTTTTATAAATACATTCCTATAATTACAAGGAACCGAACCTGAAACCTCATCTAACAATGGAATGCCATTAAGATTTTGCCATACAGATAACGTTTGTAACATTAAAAAAAAATAATTCTTGGAAATGGATTCATTTGACCTCAATTTATCGATATCAAAAAAAAAATAAAATAAAAAATAAACGATAAAATAATAGGAGGGAAGTTCGCCATACCAACAGGCGAACTTCCCTCCACATGCACATAGCCGTAAACAATCAGATTACGTGAATTGCATTAGTTTTGTAACTTGAAGTATTATGGCATTTCACGTAAAAAGTACCCTAGAAATTATGTACTAAAAATAAAAATTTTATTTTACTTACTTTTAATGAAAACAACTTCAATCCCAACAGCTAACAAAATTTCACTCACTTCAGACAACGGTCTAACCTCAAATGGCTTCTCTTCAATCGTGATTTTCTTTTGCAAATTGTTTTCGGAACAACCGGAAGAGGTCACGCAAGCACAAGCATTGCATAAAGTATAATTTAGCCATATTGCCAAAAGATGGCACACTATGTCAAATCAGTTATTTCAAAGAAAGCGTTATTATGGCGAACTTCCCTCCATGGCGAATATCCCTCCTCCTACCCCATCATTGAAATAAATAACATAAATGTTTAAATGAGACAAAAAGACAAAACAGAACAGTATCTTAGTTATCAAATGTTCTGGTTCTATTATATGATATTACCTATGGTTATATAAATAATAAAAAAACAATTTATTCTCAAACAAATTTGCGTTTCTAAGAAACAGAAAACATGACATTAATATCTTTTTACTCGAGACTGCACACTTGATCTTAAACATAATGAAAAGAAAATTTCTAGCCTTTTAATAAGGACCTAGTAATTAAATAAAAACTGGGGAACGGATTATTATACACTGAAAGGTAGAGATGTTTCAAATAGGCTACTTGATTGTTTATACATATATAACAGTTGCCAAAGTAGATGAAAGTTCAGACAGGTATAAACAACTGCTGACTTTGGGACTTCGGGAGATGATCAATATCGAATCTCGGAAGACTCACAACCAGTCTTTACGTCAAGGACGCGACGTAATACAACACTGTCGTGCGGGTTTTCGGCTTTGCTGTTAGTCTCGTTTGTTCATATCTAGTAGGTAGGTAAGTACGTAGATAGGTGAAGTGAATGTATAAAAGGTAAAAAAGGTAAAGGTATCCCCGTAACATGCCATGAAGGCACTTGGGGGGCATGGAGATAGAGCCCCATGCTTTCCATGACCTCGGCACTAGAATGAGGTGGTGTGGTCGGCACCACGCTCTGACCGCCTTTTACTCAATTTTATAGGAGGCTGAGTGAGCCTCGGGGCTGTTCTGAAAGTTTGGCAACGAGAAAAAATCCTATCACCACCTGGGATTGAACCCCGGACCTTTCAGTCCGAGCCAGCTGCTCTACCAACTGAGCTACCCGGCCGCCTGAAGTGAATGTATATGATTAATTAATTAATTAATTAACGAACGCAGGAACGAACTAACGAACGAAGGAATGAGAAGATAGATGAGTGTAAATGTGGGTGGGTGATGGGGGATGGATGAATTGAAATAAAATGAATTGGAGGGTGAGAGGATACTAGATGAAAGAGTGGGAGATTGATTAAATTGATATAAGGATTTATGAATGAATGAATGAATAAACAGTGAACATTAAATAAATAAGAAACCAATTAACAAATAAATATAAACTATCTGCTGTGTCAATTGATATATGAGTAGTTACGAATCAACTCAATCCGAATTTAAGCCGCGTCAAGAGAGACAGAAAATTTGAAAATTCTCATCATTAGCTATTGTCTCAGTGTTCTCCTCTATGGCTCAAGTTGAAGCGCTTTTAGGATCGATTCACGGTAGGGAAATGGAAATTTATATCCTTTTCACAGAAAGTGTGTTATATATCTGCCTTCTGTTTTCTCCCTCTTGTCTTACAATGGTTCGCCGTTTTAAACACAATACCAATATATTCATTTCTCTATTTAATGCTTAAACAGTAGCTAGAAACAAACATGTTGAGCAGTAAGTAATAATAATAATAATAATAATAATAATAATAATAATAATAATAATAATGATAATAAAAAAATAATAATAATAATATAATAATTCAGTAGTATTATTATATTATTATTATTATTATTATTATTATTATTATTATTATTATTATTATTACTACCAATAACGTCTCATTAACTTATTTAGCTCCTACATTCGGTAGCATACATTTCCGTTAACAACAATAAAAGTGCTGTGACATTTGAGGTTTTCATGGTAACTGGATGCTGGTGTGTTAATTAACCGAAATGCTCACCTTCATCCAACCAACGCGAAAACCTCAAATCTCGTAACATTAACCATTAACCCTCCGCCGACAGTCAGCGAACCCAGGAACGGTTGCGGAGAGGACCCCCACCCCACCCCGTAAGCGGTCAATGGACTGAGATGAAGAATATCAATGATATGAAATCTAAATTCTTTTTCTACACGGGAGGGGAAGAGAAATCCTGTGCAATGAATAGTCCAATCTGGTATTTGCCAGACTGTGGAAAACCACGGAAAAACCACAGTCAGGTTGATCGGTCAGGGACTCGAACCACGGACCTTCCGAATGCAAGTCGCATGCGGAACGCATGAGCCACCTCGCTCGGTTAAATACCACCTTTCGTCTGGTCTTACGAAAGAAAGGAAATCCTTAAAAAGACATTGTGAAACTATTTTCAGTAAAATTCTACAGGCGAAAGGTCATGGGACTAATATCTCAATACTGAAAGTGAAGTAATACGAGTAATTACGGAGATGTTCCTTTGTCTTGGAAAAAAAAAATATAATCAAATGATATAGGGCAGTGCTTCACAGAGTGCACTTTGCACGTGCATTAACAAGACAATACTGAGGGTGTGTCAGTGCCAACTGTATATGTGACGGCGAAATAAATAAATATAAGTTACATATTTATGTACAATTTTTGTTTTTTTAAGTAATATTTGACAGAAAGTATGTTAAGGTAACTTTTAAATTAGCATCTGAAATACTCGACCGCAATTTTGTTTTTGTACATTCGAGGACAGAAAAAAATCGTTCACATATACAAGTTTAGTAAAACTTAAAGTAAACAAAATTAAGCTCAGTTCAGTGAACGATACCACACAATTATCTTTATATGTTGTGCCAACCTAAAATTTTATTTATCTAATGTAGCCTAACCAAACATAACAAACTTATTTTTATTTATCTAAACAACACTATTAGAACAAAAAAAGATCGATCGCTAAACTGCGTAACCTTTCGACTCGGGCTCCGCCGTCTAGTTCCGCCCCCTAGACTTACTGCAATAATCGCGGAAGATGTATTTGGATACCTCACAGCAGTACTCTTTACCTCGCTGCACGGCTATTTGCGCGCGTGCAATTTTGAGCATTTGTGAAGCCATGATGTAGGGTAAAAAAGAACATAATTCTGAAGACATAGATAAGCGCATATTCTTTCCGTAGTACAGTCACATTCAAACGGCTCCAATAATTATTTAACAATTTTGTGTTCACTTCATAGAGAGATAGATGCATGAATTCCATACTCAGTTGTTAGTTTAAATGCATTTAAAAATGATGTTAACATACACACAAATGAAGACTGACGGCTAATTTTGCTAATTTGTCAGTATTTAAATTTCAAAGTTGTAAGTCTATAATTCAATCTTAAAAGTATCGTATCTTCCCCCTTTATTTAATAGGAGACTATGATCTTTTTAGCCAAACCTAATCTTATTTGTATTCTGTCTGTATTAAGCTATAGAACGACGCTACAAATTCGTCTTCGACGAAAAAATAACTATCATCATTTTTAACCGTCACTCTTCAAATATGTTCAAATTTGACTATATATGTTATAGTTTTGCACAATTGAAAGCTTAAAACAATTTTAGTTGGGTATTTAACGACGTTGCATCAATTACAGTACTACGTTAGTTATCGTTAATGGAATTGGTAATGGCGAGATGAGGCTGAGAATTCGCCATAGATTACCTGGCATTTGCTTTACAGTTGAGGAATAAGTCGGAAAAAAACCCAACCACGTAATCAGACAAAGTGAGAATGGAACCCACGCCCGAGTGCAACTCCGTATCAGCAAGCAAGCGTGCCTGCCGCTTGAGCTACGCCTGTGGCTTTAAAACTTGCATATCTATGAGTCAACTAGAATCCACCATCACTGCCATCTACAGACAGAATGCGAGTAACGTCCTCTACGGTGTTGTGTTCGGCGGACGACCGTCAGTATCGTTCAAACAGTAATGGTGCTCTATTTTTCGAAACGGAGATGATAATTAAAGGTGAATTATGGAGAGTGTTGGTGGAATTACTGAAGAAAAACGGGAGAATCTCGAGAAAAAGCTCACAATTTTGGCTTTGTTAGCCAAAAATACAAATCCGCTCTGCCATGTGAGTTACCGAAGGCTGCGACGGTGACAGTCATTATAGTTTCAAGGGTACTGTCCAAATTTCACGAGACGATCCCTGCGAGGTGAGTATGGTCCTTGCGGGGTAGGAGAGAGTAAGCTAGTAACTCAGCGTTCTTGGAAGAGCACGTGGATGGGAGTGGTGTCATTGGCCGGCTGAGACAAGCAAGGCTCGATCAATGGCCGACCAGTTCCGTGTCGGGGATAGGTTATAAGAGTGGGGGAAAACTGGCATTCCTTGCTCGGATCTTCTCGTGAAATGTGGACTGTTGCTGGTGTTCTCCAGGACATTCCTGTTATTTATCAAGATATCTAGAGAAACTGGCCATAAATTCATACTCGAACATAAAGATACAAAGATATGCAATATAAAAGTAGATATCTAGTGTATAATTCTGTGACTCACCAGTCCTAAAACAGCAAACCTACCAGCCACCTGCCGGCCACTATGTCCACTTACCTCACCCGAGGTAAATGGTCATGTAGTTGTTTAGGTTATTTTACGACGCTTTATCAACATCTTTGGTTATTTGGTGTCTGAATTAGCTGAAGGTGATAATGCCGGTGAAATGAGTCCGGGGTTCAGCACCGAAAGTTACCCAGCATTTGTTCATATTGAATTGAGGAAAAAACCCGGAAAAAACTTCAACCAGATAACTGCTCCCAACCGGGAATCGGACTTGGGCCATCTGGTTTCGCGGCCAGACGCGCTAGCCGTTACTCCACAGGTGTGGACCACTATCATGTAGTATTATAGAACGAAACAAAAACTGCTTTCTTGTTTATGTATCTGTATTTCATTTAAGTAATATAAAAATAATTATATAGGCCTACATTTGTCTATGCTTATCAAAACCACACAGATTGTACGTGGCCATTTACAATGAAGGAATAATAATAATAATAATAATAATAATAATAATAATAATAATAATAATAATAATAATAATAGACATTTCCTCGAAATCTACATGTCTTTGTACCTCGAACTCCTGATGCTGCAACGTGAGTAAAGACCACATGTCAAGGTGGAAGATGAGACTTAGGGATTCGACCTGTGAAATATTGCGCTCAACCAAGTTTGTGTATCTTTTCTCACTCCCTTCTCTTGGCGCACTTAATGAAGGGTAGCGACTAATGATTAAACTTTAACTCGTGCAATCTGCGAGAACCGCTCCAACTTGGGCTGCAGTTTGATTTGGAATAATTACTCGCGCCGCTACGTATGGGGCACGACAAATTAACTTTGATTGAATTTCTGGATTTGTTGCGGGATGAAGTGGTGAACCCAACTTCTAGAAATTACTAGAAGATTTGAAATCTCTCACGCACTTCGATGCTCGAGTGCTGAACAGTACTTGCTGCTAGTTGGGTAACGCCCACCGGACTGCAAGATAATCACAATAGCTTATTATTATTATTATTATTATTATTATTATTATTATTATTATTATTATTATTATTTCGACATTTAATTCTCGAGATATTTTAACACTTTTATTTTATACCTTTCTCCTTCAGTTTCTATAAAAATTCCAGTTAATAAAAGAAGACGACGATGCCAGTTTCTTTTACAGAACTCTGGGTTCTTATT
Source organism: Periplaneta americana (assembly GCF_040183065.1). Lineage (NCBI taxonomy): Eukaryota > Metazoa > Arthropoda > Insecta > Blattodea > Blattidae > Periplaneta > Periplaneta americana. The sequence goes on along the minus strand of NC_091122.1, from coordinate 107,233,468 downwards.
TGCTGATTTATCATCACTAGACGTAGTGATTTTTAGCAATTTGAAATTAGAAATTTAGCATTTTGATTTTAACAATTAGCATTTTCTAGTATTTATACGTCGCCATTTAGCCTTTTGTAATCATTTTTAATTAAAACATGGACTTCAGGTTAATACAAAGTGCGTTTGAAAAGTTCGTAGCCCTGACATATAAATGGCATTAAAACGTGTCAACAATACCGCCATTTTTAGTGGCCATTTTACATTAGTTCAAGAACGAAAAATCATAATTTTCTGTTGACTACATTTTCTATAGTTTAATTTTAAAGTCAGTACGCCGAACAGATCGGCAATGCAGCACAGTAAAGTTAGGCACTTGTTGACAGATGATGGCACTCATACGTACATCTACGTAAAGATATACAACATAGTAAAACTATGCGATTGTCAACAGGTGATAGCACACACATGCAGTTTAACGAAACGATATGCAGCATAATAGAGGCATTCACCTATTGACAGGAGATCGTACCCACATGTACCTGTAGCTCTACGTAAAACATGCAGCATTGTAAAGCTATGTGCTTGTCGATAGGTGATCGCACTCACACATAGTTCTATCTAAAGATATGAGGTAAAGTAAACCTATGCACCTGTCGACAGGTGATCGCACTCATATGTACTTCTATATGAAGATATGCAGCACAGTAATGCTAAGCACATGTCAATTTCTTTCTTTATTTATTTCTTTCTTTATTTATTTCTTTCTTTCTTTCAGTCTCTTTCTTTTATATTCATTTCTATGTCGTTTATGGCCATCTTAGGGTCTGTAAAGGGAACACAAATAGACTTAAGATGACTGCTAATTATACTATTGAAACTTACACAGCGCCTTCAACTTAAGACGCAACCCAGGCACTGGCAGGCGGGCCTTACTCTTCAAAAGGTAACACCTAGCGACGTTGTGCGGTAATTAAACTGCTAAGGGACTCGGCATGCATTCTTTCTATCCGTATTTAGTATTAGTTTGTCTTCTATAAACTCAATTGAATGGTGTTTATTTCCTTACTTTAAATGTTCAAAATGACTTCCGGCAGTTTCAATAAACGCTCACACCGGTGAAGAAGATGCTGAAATACGCGATCCAATTCCTGCCTTGAAATGCTGGAGATCACGGCCCGAATATTTTCTTGAAGTTTCTCTAATGTATGAGGATTGTTCACAAACACTTTATATTTTAACATACTCCATCCGCGAGCCTATCCGCCCGCCCGCCCGCCTGCCCTCGCACAACACCGCTGAGTTTTCCCGCTATAGAGACCGGCCTATCGCCTGCCCGCCTAACGTGACCAGGGTTGAGTCTTAAGTTGAAGGCTTCCGATACCGGGATCAAGATAATCTTTTCGACATTCAAAAACCGACACCGATATCGAACGTTTTTTATTTAGTCACTTTACATTTTAGATTCGACAATAATAAACCGATAAATCCAATAAATTTGCTGCTGAAGGATTATTACACACAGCAAAAATGGGAGGGATTCATGAAGAAGTCGGTTGAACTGAAATAGGAGCTACTCTGAAATTCAACGAATATTCAATGTACATAGCCCCTAACGAAACTCAATTCGAAAGAGCCTGCCGTCTCCTATGTATGAAAAATACAGTTTAAACGGTAAAATTTCACTGATTGTGTAAGTTTCTTAAGACCTCACTCCATTCAAACAGGCAGGCAGAGTGATACTTTTTTTCTTTTTGAGAGAGAAAGAGAGAGAGTAGTGAGTGTTTGTGTTTCTTTATTTTTAGTTGGTTATTTAACGGCGCTGTATCAACTATTAGGTTATTTATCGTCGATTGGATTGGTGATAGCGAGATGGTATTCGCCGAGCTGAGGCCGAGGATTCGCCATAATTACTTGACATTCGCCTTAAGGTTGGGGAAAACCTCGGAAAAAACCTAACCAGATAATCAGCCCAAGTGGGAATCAAACCCTCGCCCGAGCGCAACTTCAGATTGGTAGGCAAGTGCCTCAGCCGACCGAGCTACGCCGGTGTGTATGTGTGTGTGTGTGTGTGTGTGTGTGTGTGTGTGTGTGTGTGTGTCCGCTCTCTAAGTGTCATACAAAGCAGTTCATTTACTTATTTTGTCCGCCGATATAAGTTATTTCCTACTTTGCTTTCTGATTTTTTCTCTCGACGTATCTGCTATAATAAATTTCAAAGTGGGGGTGGCTGGAAGGTGAGGGAGTTAAATGTAAAATGTACTTAAGCCTGGTTTCAGACTTCCCCCTCAATATCTTAATTGCCGTGTTTTTTTTTTAATTGAATTCAATTTAAATTTAGACTGGGAAGTTTTTAAATGAAATCCCTGTAGCTATGTATTAATAATGTCTATTAAATTTATCGCACTTATTTAGGCCACTACAGAATGTCTCGGCCTGGGTGGCGCAGACGGTAGAGTGCTGGCCTTCAGTGCCTCAGGTTGCGGGCTCGGTCCTGGCCCAGATTGATGGTATTTAAGTGTGCTTAAATGCGACAAGCCCATGTCAGTAGGTTTACTGGTATGTAAAAGAATTCCTGTGGGGGAAAAAATTCCGGCACACTGGCGACGCTGATAATATAATCTCGGCAGTTGCAAGCGTCGTTAAATAAAATATATTTTACAATTGAAGGGATGAGAATGAGTTAGTCCAAATCCACACTTTTAACAAAAATGGTTTTTGTGCGAATTCATTTCTTACACATATGACGAAGCTACTATTATGAAAGTTACTCAACAAATGACAAAGTATAGCCGAAGAAATTATGATACCGCACCAAATAGCATTGGACTCTGAACCTTTAACATGTTCTCCTGTAAAATTTTGTCTTTGTGGCTTATGACTATATCATTCTCACGTCTTCAGTTATCAGAATGTAGCCTATAGAAAGTATTTTCGTGTAAGATTTTAATTAACATCGAGATGTGCATTTCATAAATTAGAAGATACGAAATACGTCATGCATTAAGATTTTGATCGATAGTGTAAGTTCTGATATCGAAAAAGTTAATTTTCATCATAATTCTAAAATTAGCATTTCCTCAACACCACAATATTCTCTTTTCCATATAAGTAGTGTAAAATTAGAGAGGGTCTTTCTCTGAACGGCAGGTCATGGGGTGCTTTCTGCAAAGTGGAAAGTTTCGCCACCTTGTTTTGAAATGCATCGAGCTGAAAGGGGAAGTTGTGTTAAAACTGAATAACGGCTTTTTTGACGGGAGAACTTTGTTTTAAAACTCCTGCCCCTGTGCTTCTTCCACCATGACGGACACGAGGTTGAAGCATGCGACTTCTTGAATAATAAAAGTCACCGCAGGGTGCTTAACGAACGTTCATTACGCGCCGTGAAAGACTACGCCTGCAATTCCTTCGCTGCTGACGCTCAAATTTCAACAGAAAATCGAGAACCGCGGAGACGTAATCAAATTTCATTCCACTCCAGAAGAACTGGCCCGCTACTTTTTTGTCTTGCTGAGTAAGGGAAAAAATTAGAGAATATGAACAAGGAACAAAATAAGTAAAACATCCCGCGTAGCCTACACGTCTTGAAAACGCACGGGAGAAGCAAGGATGTCGAGTTCCTAGTAGGCTACCTACTCGGTGGTCGCCATTAGATCCTGAGTTTGAGGTTTCGTACACAGTCGAGGATGAAATCAGGTTCTTAAAGACATCTCGTCTTATATTTATTTAACATTCATAGTCAAAGTAGTCACATCAGCAAATTACTCGATGGCATGTTTATTAATAACTAGCTGAAAGCACCCGGCGTTGCCCGGGTTGTCCTTTTCGCTTCTTTTTTTTAATTAAACTGGTTGTTAGACTTTTCGGAAATCTCAGAAACTCAACTATAGACAATCAAAACGAATTCTCTTCAATAAGCTTTCCTCGTCCATAAAGATCAATCTTTACATAGCATCACTAACATGAATTAATGAACTTCTTAGCCAAATGCCTCAAAGGATTAACTCAATTTAAAATAACTACAGATCAGGCAACGAAAGGAAACATTTCATCACTGGCCTTACTTTCAAATGTGTTTTAATTTGTATGTATATATACTGTATACATATATATGTGTATATATGTGTGTGTGTTTATTTATTTATTCTGGCGTAATTAAGGCCATCAGGCCTTCTCTTCCACATCACCAGAAATACAAATAAAATAATAAAGAAACCAAACTATAAATAAAGTAAAACCAAACGAACATATAATATACAGGCTACAGTCACACAAACTTTAATTGCATTAGCATTGTCTTGAAGTTCAGCAAAACAAAGATACACTCCTCGGTCACTATAGGCCCACTTAGCATTGTATCAATGTTCTACAGATCTTACATTTTATCTCTGCCGGTCAGTGACTGTTAAATTTCAAGTGGCTTATCTTAGTCATGGGAGTCAAAGTATTAAAAAGCGTTACAATCTTTCTGCTGTCTGCTTTCCTCCCCCGCAAATGTGACGTTGCACAGAGGCAGAGGTAAAATAATTATAAGACCTGTACATTGATCTGAAGCTGTACATTTCACGTAATTTCATGTGTGTGTGCTTTCACTTGCATTTCAGAGATAGCTGACAATAAACAGGGAATTCCCTTATTCCCAGTCTGAACCCGTTGGGGTGTCATCGAGAGCCAAAATTTCTCTCTCTATCGATCATACCAAAGAATCAATATATACGTATATAATTTAATTTATGTTAAAAGATTTTTTACCCTTAACCGCTGTACGCCTATTTTATTAATAGCCTATGACTTGAGAAACTATATCTCACAAATTCAGAACATATGATATTAATTCTTATTTTATACACAGAATACACATATAATATAAATTCTCAATAAGTCATTTTTTAACATAAAGACTAATATTCTCAGGGACGTATATACCGATTTTTATTTTTTAGAAATTAAGAGATTATTATTTCCACATCGCAAAACATACTACATTCGCAACGTAATTATGTAGTTAGAATTTCGTAGTAACACATTTTCTGACATGAACAACAATATTTTGAGAGACGTATATTTTAGAATTAGTACAGTGTTATTTTCAGTCGCCTTACGTACATTCACATACTAAATTAGCAATATGACAAAAGTATCATTGAATTGCTTTTTGATGTGTGTAAAATCTTTTTTTCCCTACTTCTTTGTATAAAATATAGTTAAGAATGTGAAAAACACGCAGTTTTTAAGTTAATGTCTGCTACTTTGAGCGACTGCCCTTGATCATAATTTTAATATGGCCATTACAAATGCTAGTCGCACTGAAATTGCAATCACTTAAAATCGAAAGGGATGTTAGTGGGTATCATAGGAATACGTGAGATAAAAACATCTTCTCGTTTCGTTTTTCCAGTTAATATTGTTTCGAATGAGTTCTTTCACACCAATTCTTGTTCCATTGCATGATTTTGGTGGGTCAATATTTCGCAATAGTACTATTGGTGATTCAATATCAAGTATTAAAACAATTATACTCGTATGGTAGCAATCCTTATAGTCTCAAAGAATTCAAGAATTCAGTTGACTAAAACACAGCCTGCTTACTATCTACAACTGCATCGAGAAATTCATAATATGGTCCTGGACTGCGTAAAGATATTTACTGCGTGAATTGCCTAGATTTTAGCCTTCATGCTGTATCAACAATGTTATTTAATTTCGCGTTATAATTTCCATGGCCTCGTGAAAGTCGATGTTGAATACAACAGACAATAATAAAAAACAATTGACTATAGAAGACTGCAATTTAATATTAAACATGAATGTTTGATCGTACTTATTTTTATTGTTTTATTGTTTAATTAATTTAACGTCCATTTGCACAATTTTAATGTAGCCTATGTTCTTCTCCTGGTTATGAAGGTTAAATGTGCAAACTTTGGCACATATCGGCCAAAGCGTGTAGATTTGTACTGAGAACATACATACATACCCACATTGACTTTTATATATTAGATTATATTCATAAAAATTATTTCAACACATGTTAAAGAGATGATGTTATGTGCAGTGGTGAACAAAAAGATTGTCCACGTTGAAATGATGAAGTATTAAAACGTGGTTCACATGAGTTACGGAAAATTGCAAATAATATGGCGATATTTATATACTCCTATAGCCTGGCAACATACATTTCAAAGTGCACAGAAACCAGATCGTCGTTGTTCCTGCAATAACTCCTATGTGACATATTTATCGGTTTTCAGATGTTTGCTCTATTAAATAACTTAAATAGTGATACAGCAAATAATAAAATCTCCTATATGTAATTATATTTTTTTGTTTCAAAAATGTAAGAATTCACAGTCTCCTATGTACGGCTGCCATAGGATGAATAAATGTGTTTTTTCTTCCTACTGAAAATTTTTATATTTTGCACATAGGAGTTATTGCAGGAACAACGACGAGATGCTCCTACCAGACTGGAGTGGAGATTAAATTATGTAGGATAATGACGTCAAGCACGAGTCGAGAACGGAAGCATTATGTTTTAAATGTTCCCTGGCTATACATGTAACTATTAGTATAAATTAGATCGATTCATGGACTCTTATATGTGTGCCGTAAGTCGCCTAATTCCTTGTGTATTATCGTAATAATTTTAAAAAATGCAGCAAGGACTCGAACCCGAGTCTTCACACGGGCTATCTCCTACTGTAATTACTTGGCCACTTAGTCGCGTGTTGTAGGTTGTAACGTTTATTGTTTTGATAATTTCTTATCATCAAGCTTTTTCTCATGTCTGAACAATAATTTTAGAAAAAAAAATGGCATTCAGTTAAAGAAACCTTTCGTACATACTGCATTCTGAATCTTATCTCTTTCACTTCAATGTTTTAAATTTCTAGCTCAGAATGAAACGATAAATGTATTAATCAATTGATATTATATGATAAAATGCCTTGTTACTGCACTAATTTAAGTTCTTTAGAAAACTTATTTGAGTGTCATTGATACAAACACAAAAGACATCTGAGAGCATACTAAAAATTGCAAACACATTGTTATCATGTAACACATAATTTAAATTTATTGAAAAGCACTAAGAGTCCCGGGGACCTCCGTTATGCACCCAGGAGTTAATTAGTAAACACACACTTCATATTATGGTAGCAGACGTCGTGCACAGGCACTTTTGACGCTGGACATGCACGATGCTCAACTCTCCGAAAAAAATATTCTAGCTGGGCAATCTTTTTATCCACCATAGTACAAAGGCGGTAACATGGTAGAATTTGAACAGAATGTATACAGTACAGCCTATGTGTATACACAGACGAACGTATGGACGAACGAACGAACATGCAGACGGACCGACCGACCGACCGACCGACCGACCGACCGACCGACCGACCGACCGACCGACCGACCGACCGACCGACAGACCGACGGCAAACAACCAAACAGATAGAGAGGGTATTCCGTTAACGATTACTCGTATGATGACCCAATATCAATTTTAGAACGATTTTTAGATCTTAAGAAGACACATTTAGGCACGTAAAATGGGTCTCTACATTCAATTAAATAAAATTAATAAATACATTTCTATCATTATGCATTGAAATATATTTAGTTAGTTAGTTAGTTAGTTAGTTAGTTAGTTAGTTAGTTAGTTAGTTAGTTAGTTAGTTAGTTAGTTAGTTAGTTAGTTAGTTAGTTAGTTAGTTAGTTAGTTAGTTAGTTAGTTAGTTAGTTAGTTAATGGGGTTTAAAAAGGGCGCGTCAGCTACTCTGGCTATTTGCGTCCTTATCTAGAATTCTTCAAAAACAAAATTTGAAATATATGAGAAAGGCAAATGACCAGAAGATTTCATGAAGAAAGTGTTGCTGCCAATACCGAAGAAAAATAATGCCAAGAAATGTAACGAGTTCAAGACTGTCAGCCTGATGTGGCACTCGACGATGATTCTCCTGCGAATACTGAATCGACATTTATATTCTAAGATAGAAGGACAGTTGGAAGAAGAGCAACGTGACGTAAGAAACGGAAAAGGTACAAGGGATGCAATATTGGACTGCTGCGAACAATCAGTGAAAGATATCTGGAAAAGAATAAAGAATTGTATGTAGTATGTGTGGACCTAGAAAAGGCATTTGACAGAGTGGATTGGAGTAAGTTCATTGGGATCCTGAAAAAAAAAATTGTTGTGGATTGGAAATAGATGAGGCTGTTCAGTAATATTTATATGAAACAGCGAGTCGAAGTCAGGATAGGAGAAGAAATATCAGAAGGAAGTGAAATAGGTAGAAGAGTACGACAACCATGCCGTTTATCACCTATTCTATTCAACATCTACTTGGAGGATTTAGTGAAGAACTGTTTTCAGAATATGGAGAGGGGATAGCAGGAAAAAGAAGAAGTAAGAAGAAAGTACGTAAGATTTGATTATGATATGGCGTTTTAGCAGAAGAGGAGATGACACTAAAGTATATGCTAGTGGAGCTAAATGACAGCTGTGAGCAGTATGGGATGAGGATAAATGCAAATAAGACGAATACCATGGTCATAGGAAGACAAATAAGGAAGGTAAACTTGCCAATTCGAAATGAAGCAGTAGAGCCTGTGGACAGCTTCAAATACTTGGGTGTATTATAAGTAGTAACCTGTACCGCTGCCAGAAATTCAAATGGAGGATAGCAATGGCAAAGGAAGCACTTAACAGAAAAAGGGGTATCTTCTGCGGACCTCTGGAAAAATAACTAAGAAAAAGACTAGTGAAATACTTTGTGTAAAATGCGGCATTGTATGTGGCAGAGACACGGGTATTATGACGAAGCGAAGAGAAGCATTTGAAATGTGGATATGGAGAAAAATGGAATGTGTGAAATGGATAGAGAGAATAGGAAATGAAGCTGCATTAGAAAGAGTGGGTGACGAAAGAATAATCCTGAAACTGATCAGGAAGAGAAAAAGGAATTGGCTGAGGATGCACTGGAAGGAATAGTGAACGGGAGAGGAATTCGGGACAGAAGAAGAGATCAGATGATTCACGACATAAAAAAACATATGGGTCATATGCGGAGACTAAAAGGAAGGCAGAAAATAGGAAAGATTGAAGAATGCTGGGTTTGCAGTGAAAGACTTGTCCTTGGACAGAAAAATATAAATTACATTTTACGTGATGTATGTATGTATGTATGTATGTATGTATGTATGTATGTATGTATGTATGTATGAATGTATGTATGTATTACAATAAAATAAACGAATTAATAAGCACATCGCAAGTCGTTCTATCAAATTCTAACAATTTGCTACTGTATCATTTTTCACTTTGAGCAACTGCATTTATATATTCCAACCAGTTTGCCCTTATTTTAAAATGTACAATTAACAGGTAATTCTTTACATATATATTGGACTTTCGTTCAGACGACGTATGTCATTATAGGTTTTTGTACAAAATATGTAATCTTCAGCATTTAAAATCGATGTAAGTATGGGAAAGTCCTTGGCTAACGAGAGAGACGGGAAAGGTAATAAACAGTCCTTTGTAATAGGATTCTGTACGTATGTGTATGTATTTATTCACACTGCAATTGGGTAAATACCCGGTGACAGTGGTAATACCAGGTAATGACTGCATTATGTATGAATAAAGCACTAATTTAAAATTAATGATTTATGCACATTTCCTCTCGAATATAAAATAGATGTTTACTGCTAACTCTCCAATACAACAGAAGATCCAATGTCCATTTGTCCGTTTGTGGCAAGGAATGAATTCTGATTAATATATTTGGCACTTAAATGTGTCTCTAAGGCCCGGTTGCAGAAAAGGAAATCAAATCATTACCTGATCACCAGTCAGTTTATGTCTGATGTATTTGATTGTTCATTGCCTTGCACGAAAGTGAATCTCCAATCAACTTGTCTCGGTTTACTAATTGCAGATTTAAGAAATAAATGCATTTGGTATCAGTACTATTTAGCATCCAAGACCAAATTTTATGCTCTTTGAGAAGGGAGAAACGAATGCATCGAGAGGGCGCTGATCAAGAAAACAAACGAATGCTTTGCCGTTTTATTGAAGTAAAACAGGCGGATTACATCTACAGGGTCTTTCATAAATAACGAGTCTATCGAAAAATTAACTCTTTTGGATAATTTTTTTAAATGATGTTCATCCTCACGAGAAAGAACCATTCCCGGTGCCGTACAGTCGATTTGGAAACAAATACCCCCTCTCCTCGCCGTCAGAGCTATTAAACGAAAGAACTGCTAACCTTTATTAAAACACATAAATGTAAAAACAGTTTCAATTGTTGACAAATTATGGTGCACAATTTTCAAAATGTTTCCGCTCTGCTGAATGCACAAATATAAGCGACGTATCAACTCTTCGTGAACTCTGGTGAGCTGCGTGGCATTTTACCATTCCAGTCTATCACAACAATGTGTACAGGCAAGGCCGTGTGCCATTATCCTTGGGGTATAGAAGGTCATGCTCCAGGTTATTTTAAGTCCTTGGCGTATAAAAAGTCATGCTCCAGGTCATTTTAAGTTGCCATCAAATGCACATTACACATGGATTAGTAGCTTCCTCTGGCGGCGGGGAGAGGGGTTGTTTGTTTCCAAATTGACTGTACGGCACCGGGAAGGGTTCTTTCTCGTGAGGATGAACATCATTTCAAAACATTAATCAAAATAGTTTATTTTTCGATAGACTCGTTACTTATGAAAGATTCTGTATATAGACTAGAGCAGGCCTGCAGAACCCGTAACTAGGGGAAATATGACTTCAGTCTCACTCCACTTCTATTGGGGATGATCGACTTCTGCGTAGAGTTGTTTATATTCTTTGCCCGTGCAAGGTCCATCAGTGGCGGCATTGTAATTTTCAAATAGCATTGTAATAAATTCATTGTATTTATAATGCGTTATCTCGTTTCAAGGTTTACATTATTATGCTAGATTTCCTGTCGGTAGTTTCTTTGAGATTTCTTTGCACCTAGCCTGCTTTAGATTTTCGAAAACTTTTCTCCTATCATCATCTACGGAAACATAAATTTATAGCATTTAAGTAATGAACCTTGAAAGTCACTATTCCTTTTAATTCAAAATGAAAACGAGTGACGTCCTTAATTTAACAGTATATAAATAAATAATCAATATACAGTTCATAATAATGAACTTACCCGAAAGTTTGTGCATTCCATAATTCTTAACATGGGCTTTGTTGAAATGTGGTTTAATGTTGAAATGACGAGTAGAAATAAATTGGATAGGACATAGTAAACAAGCAATGTTCCAATTCTCTTTAAACTGCAGTACGCGTATTGTTTATTTATTTATCTATCCATTTATTAATTTATTATTTATTTATTTATTTGGCTGGAGTGCGTTACAATGTTGAATGACAGCATTGACATCCAGTCATATAGCTATCACTCACTTATCAACGTAAAATTAAAGTTATATATCATCCTATTACTAGTAAAACAAGTTATGACCAATAATGCAAGTTTAGTAAAAACAGGAATTAAAACTTTATTAATGCATGAAAAATCATAATAAACTCTTCAAATAAAGTAATTGGTTTGTTGCCTGCATGCAACAATTCGGACGTATTCCATTTTAGTAGAATAAAGAGCACGGAAAGACAAGTCGGGGACTGTACTTAATTTATTTTACACAAAAAGTGGACTTAATCGTCTTTACTAGTAATAGGACGATATATACATAGGTAGACTTTCTTACATTATATGCACACATACATTTTAAAATGTATTTTACATGTATTTTAAATTATTTATATCCCTCATTCATTTTTCTTTTACTTTATAAAGGTATGTTCCTAAGGATTTTATTATCTGTTCATTTGTAATTCTTGATAGCGTATTGTATACCTGCCGCCGCGAGAATGAATGTTGATGCAGCCGAGCGTAACTAGAACTCTATTACCGTACTGGTAGAAAAGGTGGGTGGAGTAGAAGGGGTAGTAAGGCAGTCGCTCTGAGGAGCTACACTTCTGCAGGTCTGGGCTAGACTGTAAAATAAAGTAAAAGAAATGAACCGAACTAACAACGAGAGGAACCAAATTTTTCTGATAATAATAGAGCTCTCTTATTAAACATCGTAGAGGTCTTTGTGAATGTAATATAAAATAAGAACACGGATGGTGTTTGGTTGATGCAGAAAAAAAAATTCGGTCCTGGTCGGAAATCACGATGTCATTCACCATAAGACTTCAAACATCGCTTATGGACATTTACGAATATTTGTTCATATTTTTTATAATCTCTTCGCCAGAAAAATATTTTAGGTCACCTATTAGATAATTTTATAACAATATAACTACCTACTTTTAACTATTTCCTATACACTGTAACTGCAGTATAAACAACATACATTTGATCAATAATCAGTCATTAATCAGCAAAAGTCTGTTCATCAAATCTGATGGAAGATTGATTTCCAATCAAATGCTGACTGTTCTTTCTGCAACGAAAATAAAACTCATGGACAATCAAACTCTTCTTGATCGTTGATCATATCTGATCGGTTTTTCTGCAACCGGGTCTTAGAACTCAATTTTATTCTTCTGTTTTTAGTCTCATCTTCGTTGCTCTATTTCCGTAATGAATAGGGTTACGTTAATTTTGAAAATTAGTTCGTGTAAATATGTTATAATTCCAAGATGCTTATAATGTAAAACTAATAAATATTTATTATCTAGAATTCTACACGGTATTCGAAATTCACGTAACATTAAGGCAGGACGTTTTGGTCGCTGCATACATTACTACTGGCTAAACAACGTGCATCTCAGTCCAAAATTCCTTTGCACAGCTGCTTGCTTCATAATGCTTGAGACTAACCCGTGTCGTGAGTGGAAGACGTGAAGTCAATCACAGGGAAGCGGGAAATGCCGTTGACTTACGTAAAATTTTAAGTTCACTTTCTCGAGCAACTTCCGAATAAAATTATAATTGTTTACGTTACATAACACACGCATTACGGCTGGCATCTGTTTTATCATTTCCATCTCCATCTCTATCTCCATGGAAACTGGTTCCTGATGGAGTTGGAATAGGAAACATATTAAACAAACTTTCAAGAAAGGCACGGGAAGTTTGACTTCTCAGCATTTCCACTATTCATCTTCTTTCTCCCACATACCGGTAGTTCCCAAACAGTGTTCCGCAGAAAGCAGCGTAACTGTCATCTGAAGCTTTCCTTTGATGAACTCCTTTGTACAATAAATTAACGTTAAATTTATTATCATAACACGACGAAAGCCTCAAGTGTGCGTTTCCGCATACAAATTAAAGCAACCTTGAGTTCGATTCACCGCAAGGATATTCCTTTTATTGGGATCAAATATGTGTCAATTGCTTTATAGTTTTACTGTATTATCTTAAGCGGCACCTCTGCATCAAACTGATCACTTGAGCAGAAAGTATGACTATCTGTAACTGCCTCATTTTATTTAAAATCTCCACAAAAGTAAGCAATATACTGGGCAAAGGGTTCAGTTCTTTAATGGTGATACAGACATTAATTCATTAACGATATGATGATGATGATGATGATGATGATGATGATGATGGTGGTGGTGGTGGTGGTGGTGGTGGTGGTGGTGGTGGTGGTGGTGGTGGTGGTGGTGGTGGTGGTGAAACTGTAAAGACATAAATAAGGCATTAATTCCAAGAAGAACTGAGTTCAACATAAATATGTTAAATGTCTCGTGACCAGAATAGCCCTAATCTACGAAATGGAAATATAAAAATTGGAAATTTATCCTTCGAAGGGACAGAAAAATTCATATATTTTGGAGCAACAGTAGCAAGTATAAATGACACTCGGGAGGAAATTAAACGCAGAATAAATATGGGAAATGGCTGTTATTATTCGGTTGAGAAGCTTTTGTCATCTAGTCTGCTGTCAAAAAATCTGAAAGTTAGAATTTATAAAACAATTATATTACCGGTTGTTCTGTATGATTGTGAAACTTGGACTCTCATTTTGAGAGAGGAACAGAGATTAAGGGTATTTGAGAATAAGGTTCTTAGGGAAATATTTGGGGCTAAAAGGGTTGAAGTTACAGAGAATGGAGAAAATTACACAACGCAGAACTGCACGCATTGTATTCTTCACCTGACATAATTAGGAACATCAAATCCAGACGTTTGAGATGGGCAGGGCATGTAGCACGTATGGGCGAATCCAGAAATGCATATAGAGTGTTAGTTGGGAGACCGGAGGGAAAAATACCTTTGGAGAGCCCGAGACTTATATGGGAGGATAATATTAAAATGGATTTGAGAGAGGTGAGATATGGTGATAAAGACTGGATTAATCTTGCACAGGATAAGGACCGATGGCGGGTTTATGTGATGGCGGAAATGAACCTGCGGTTTCCTTAAAAGCTATAAGTAAGTAAGTAAATAAGTAATAATATTTAAAAACTATAGGCCTATTGTACTTTGATAAGCATATAGACGGTTTCCACAGAATATATTTATAAATTAATATATTAGTTAGTCGATTTTGTCTGTCCGTCCATAATAGACCTAACAACATAAAAAACGGCAACGAGGCACTACATTATTATAAAAAGTCACAGAAGTGGTTTTTCGTCTGCTTATTCATCAATATACAGGATTTCATTCTAGACCAGTGATCGGCAGGATCAGTGCTCTGTGACGTTATCCCTCAGAGCATTCGTGCATCCTTTTAAGAACATCGACATCCAGAGCTCTGAGTGGCGAAGAGTAGTTGATAAGCTTAAATTGAACTCTATAGTGACGTCCTATACTTCAGATTTCGTGCATATGATACACACGTATATACATTCCCAATAGTACTGATAGCATAGTAAATTAAGATAGATATTTTAATTCTTCAAAATTATTACTCGTACATATGGACAGTAGAATTTCTATGGACACAAAATGAAATCACTGTAGCAACTGCAACAGCTTGTCTTTCAATTGTTGCATTACACTCGCCGATCATCTCGTTCACATCTGTCACATTCATTGGCATGACATTCTGAATAATGATGTTTTAAATTTAACTTTCTTTACATGCTGGAGTACCTTACAACAAATTAAACAATTTGCCATTGCCTCCATATTCCATAAATATAAATAAATGTTTCCACACTGATGACAATGCTTATATGTTAATGGTCTTTCACCAGTACTTTCTCTGCAAAATCGTTTACACTCACTTCAAAATCAGAGTGGTCCACATAAAGTGTTACAAATTAATATCTCTTAAATGAACAGATAAAACCGAATGTTTTGTCTTCTAAATTTTATTGGAGGAAGGAGTCTTCCAAACTGTGATATGGGCAATATTTCCCCGGGGCCCTTTTAGGGTGCGCCGGGGTGCATGTTCAGATTTTTTAATGAAACAATGGAATTCTTTAAAATAAACCAAGTTAAGCAACTTTTATTTAAACATTTTAAAATAAATTGATGAGCAATTACAGGATGTTTTCATTGAACTATACAGTAGTAGAAAAGATTACAAGATGAATAAGGAAATCAATAAATACCAAGGTATTTACTTTAAATTATGTCATTAAGTGCTCAAAGTAGCCTCCATTAACATCTAAGCACTTGATAATTATTGTGGAAAAGTTTTCTCTAACTTTTAACAACATACAGGGGACTAATAGTGCGACAAGCTTCACTTATTCGACGTTTCATATCCTCTTTTGTTGTAGGTGGTGTAAACATGACTTTGTGTTTTATTTACCCCCAAAAAATAGTCCAATGGTGCTATATCGGGTGACAGAGGTGGCCATGCAGCAGGTCCAGCACGTCCAATCCACTTGTCACCAAATTTCTCATTTAATAGTTCACGTGTACGTATTATAAAATGTGGTGGTGCGCCATCATCGTTCCATTTAAAATTCTGACGTTACTACCCCGGAACCCCATTTTGGGGCAAACTGAAATAGGGTCTATGAAATAATCATGAAGACCCCCTCCTCCGAAAACTGTAGGGAAAGTCAGTATTTAGTTATATTGATCCATTTAAGAGATATTAGCTTGTAACACTTTATGTGGGCCACCTTGTAAATACAAATTATCACGTATAAATAAAATCAGAACTTCAGCTATTCTACCGCACTACCTATTATACAACTCAGTATACCGGAGGTAAAGGACACAAATATTGAATTTTACAGACGAGCTCAATGAAAATGCTCTTTACCTCGATACCCTATGGCACATAGCACCCTTTCCAACAGCTAAATCGTTTATTATTACGCGTAGGAATTAGTGCTTTGCACCATTGAAAAGTGTGCGAAAAATAAAATAGAAATGCAAATACTGCAATTTCATAAAAAAAAATGGACATAGTGCTCTTTACCTCCGGTTACAGAACTGTACTAACTTGCCGCTGCGCGACTGCTATGCTCCTCTTCAAGTGCTCATTTCGTCTGACCTTGTTCCAACGTTACAACCTGTCAACCACTGCTCTAGAATATTCTGCATATTTTGTCTATATTTAATACTTTGTACAGTACAGTAATACAATCCAGTAAATGTACTCATAAAATATTTAGTATTTAAAAGTATTAGAATGTTGTCAAAGTGACACAAAATGACTCTACTCGAATTCGGCTCTAACAATTTTCTCCTTAATTCTTCTGTTACATAAGACAAAGTACGAAATGAAAAGACACAGTTCATATGACATCACAATATTTTAAGTGGAAATATTATCTACAGAATTAGGAGTACAATCATCAACTGTGTGAAACAAACTATTAGATTTCAAAGATATGCAAATGAATTACTTTTAAATTTTAATGTAAATTCTGTCGTTCTTGAGATAGAGCCTTAGGCCTAAAATAACACAGATTATTGTGAATATTTGACGAAACATGAACTAATCTCTCTACACTCATAAGTATCATCATCATCGCCACCATCATCATCTTCATCGCCACCATCATCATCTTCATCGTCCTCATCATACTCCCAAAAGCGCGACAGAAGAGTTTGGTCAAAAAACCATCATTATCTCTCTCTGCGGTGGAGGTACGCAATTGCTAGTTTGGCAACATTACACAAGTTTCTATTTCTAATTATATGGGTGTTGAATGGAATTTATCCCAAGTAGAATTATGATTTTCTTGAGAACTGACTAGCATCTCGATGATGGAGCAACTATAATTTTTAGTTGGTTATTTTACGACGCTGCATCAACTACCAGATTTTTTTTTAGGGTCGATGACATTTGTAACAGTGAGATGGTATTTGGCGAGATGAGGCCTAGAATTCGTGTTAGATTACCTGACATTCGTTTTATGGTTGAGAAAACTATATATATATATATATATATATATATAATAATAATAATAATAATAATAATAATAATAATGTTTTATTTTCGCTGGCAGAGTTAAGGCCATAAGGCCTTCTCTTCCACTCAACCAGCCTTAATCAATGCAATACATAAATTTAAATTACAAATATTTACTCTACACTTAAAAGGTTCTCCAGCAATATTCTTCACTACACAGTTATTTAAATTTAGATAAATCTATAAGGTAAAGTAGTAACTTAATTTATGAGCTAATTTAATTCAATGAATTATAATTAATTTAATATTTGAAATAGCTAGTAAAATGATGAAAATTTAATTTAATATAACCTTACTAGGACTATGTTACAGGGAGAATACATATATTTCTATTTCTATAATGAGAATATTAATGTAATTGCCATTAGAGGTTTTGTAAATCTATTTAGATATATATATATATATATATATATATATATATATATATATATACAGAGTGTTTCCGGGCTGGTATTACAAACTTTCAGGGATGATGGGGAAGGGCACATGTATCAATTTGAGATAAGGAACCCTGGTCCGGAAATGACTGAGTCGAAAGTTATAAGCAAAAATAGTTGTGTGGAAATGGAATTGTAATTTCGCACCACGTGCCCTCCTTCCCTTAACCTTTGGAACAGTCGTGGAAAGATGGTATGGGCCGGATGTCTCCTACGTGGGTACTTGTCCCGATACAATCTGTGAGCTTGTCTACTGTTCCCATTGGCTCATCCGTATTCGAAAATCAGGTCTGCATATTCCGCTCTCGTGTACTCCTCCATTTCACTAGGACTGATCGACTAGACATTGCAACTTGTACACATACACTGCTGTCTACAGACGTGCATATCAGGACCGACCATGTCCGTTACACATTACGCCATCTGCATTGCTTTATTGTAGTTTCCTGTCCCCACTCCTCAGACACTGACACTGAACGGAATACTGTAAGTAGACAACGTAAACAACGTCAGATGAATACAGTATGTGTAAGATGTACAGATAAATACACATAAATAAGGTGTACAGAGGAATAAAATTATTTCATTTCCACACAACTATTTTTGCTTGTAACTTTCGACTCAATCATTTACGGACCAGGGCTCCTTGTCTCAAATTGATACATGTGCCCTTCCCCATCATCCCTGAAAATTTGTAACACTATACCGGAAACATGCTGTATATATAACCAGGTACTCAGCCAGAACGAGAATCGAACCCAAGCCTGAGGACAGCTGCGGATAAGGATCGTTCAGTGCTGAAAAGGAATAAAAATAGGAAAACCTTTTCTCTGTAGAACTTAAGTTCAACACAATAGACGGTGGCGGTTGTTCCTAATCTGTGACTGAGCTCCTAATCTTGTTCAGCAATAACTATTTTATAGCGGTTAACTAAATTATTCACAGGGATTATAAAATTAACTCACGCATAGACACAACAAACTGCGACTTTCCGGTAGGCCATGCACTATCGGACACAGAATTCTTTCACATGTCATAAAATCTAAGACACACAATCCACAGCCTTACTTCCTTCCCGATGGAGGCCATCTTTAAATATTTTATCGTCCTTGGTTGAGTTTGAACCCACGAACCTTGGATTCGATAATTAGCATGATAACATTAGACTACCGAAGATGTGTAGCAAGAAGTGTTCAGAAAAAAAAATATGTAGGCCTTTTATCAAATACGATGTTTCTCAAATACAAAGATACGTGAAAATGGTGGTACAACTGCCACGGTTTGGGAAGCAGCGGGAGGATGAGCCCGAAGCGATGTCCCCTTCTATCAAGTCACCCAAACTTTTGATAGAGAATGTTTCCAATTTCCTTCCCAACTTATCAATAGGGAGACAGACAGATATGAAGCGAGACGCAAGTTGCCGAGTAAAATGTGATTTCCCAGACAGTACGTGAGGATGCGATATCTACCCGACCGCAGTGAATTTCCTTGCGTCAATGTATTGATATGCAGCCGTGTCAATGTGGGTCAGGAAATGCTTCCAACTCACTGCAGCACGCGGATTCGAGTCTCGGCGGGATATCTGTCCGTGTGCCTGTCTGTTCCTGCCAAGTCTGGCTTCAGCAGCCTCGGTTATAATGTAACTCCCGCCATAAGTGAGAATTCTGAACATACGAGTAATATGCGGCGCTTTTTCTTTTCTTCAAGCGGTTTCTTTATAAAACTGACCTTAGTGCACCACATTTTTAAGGTTTACAGTTTATTTGCAAGATTCATATGTTCAATACACTCCTCCGCCGATTTAGTAGAATGCGTTTGAGTCTAAAGAAAGCAGCAAAGCAGTACAACGTGGTCTATTGTGACGAGAATCTAAGCCTCCGCATACCGTTAAGACATGATGTCACAAACACGTTCACGTCTGAATATTTCTGACAAAGTAAATACTATTCAACGCATTGAAAACGGCGCAAATATTAAGGGTATTGCTGGAGATTTTAAGGTAATATCTATTTATTTATTTCTTCCTTTATTTATTTGTTTATTTGTTTATTTATTTATTTATTTACTTATTTATTTATTTATTTATTTATTTATTTATTTATTTATTTATTTATTTATTTATTGCACTGTATTTATTTATTTACTTATCTATCTATCGACCCATCCACCTATCTATCGACCCATCCATCTATCTAACGACCCATCCATCTATCTAACGACCCATCCATCTATCTATCGACCCATCCATCTATCTATCGACCCATCCATCTATCTATCGACCCATACATCTATCTGTCTATCTATCTATCTATCTATCTTATCTATCTATCTATCTATCTATCTATCTATCTATCTATCTATCTATCTATCTATCTATCTACCCATCCATCTACCCATCTACCCATCCATCTACCCATCTACCCATCCATCTACCCATCTACCCATCTATCTATCTATCTATCTATCTATCTATCTATCTATCTATCTATCTATCTATCTATCTATCTGTCTATCTATCTGTCTATCTATCTGTCTATCTATCTATCTATCTATCTATCTATCTATCTATCTATCTATCTATCTATCTATCTATCTATCTATCTATCTATCTATCTATCTATCTATCTATCTATCTATCTATCTATCTATCTATCTACCCATCCATCTATCTATCTACCCATCCATCCATCTATCTATCTATCTATCTATCTATCTATCTATCTATCTATCTATCTATCTATCTATCTATCTATCTATCTATCTATCTATCTATCTATCTATCTATCTATCTATCTATCTATCTATCTATCTATCTATCTATCCATCCATCTACTCATCTACCCATCCATCTATCTATCTATCTACCCATCCATCTACCCATCTACCCATCCATCTATCTATCTATCTATCTATCTACCCATCTATCTATCTATCTATCTATCTATCTATCTATCTATCTATCTATCTATCTATCTATCTACCCATCCATCTATCCATCCATCCATCCATCCATCCATCCATCCATCCATCCATCCATCTATCTATCTATCTATCTATCTATCTATCTATCTATCTATCTATCTATCTATTAGAATCATAATACCAACGTTTACTCGCAGCAGCAAGTGAATGGGTGTTGCGCATTACTGTATGTCTCCAACGCCGATAATGTATGCCTGCCATCAAGTCCCGCTGCTATATCTCGATACCGAAACTGTTCCGATAATAAGTTGGTATGGACGTCTCGTTTCTTTTTCAGTGTAGAATACGTCGCACCCCTATATTGTACACAATTTCCATCGTATAATTTCATTTTATGTCTGTCCTGAATTTGTTGTAGTTCATTCGCCTTATTTTATTATAAAGGCGCTTATATAATGATAAATTATTGTACCACAATCAGAAATACATAGTTTCAAATGCATTCGAAATTATTTATTTTAAATTTATATTATTTTATTACTAATTTTATCAACCAATGCTTTGTTCCTTCACGGTAGTTTCAAATTAAATATTAACAGCGAAAGATACCTAGAGAAGAATAAATAAGTGTATATAGTATTTGTGGACCTAGAAAAGGCGTTTTACAGAGTGGATTGGAACAAACTGATGGACATTCTGAAGAAAATAAGTGTGGATTGGAAAGAAAGAAGACTGTTCAATAATCTTTATATGAAACAAGTCAAAGTCAGGATAGGAGAAGAAATGTCTGAAGGAAGTGAAATGGGGAGAGGAGTACGACATGGATGCTCTTTATCATCTACCCTGTTCAATATCTACTTGGAGGATTTAGTGAAGAACTGTTTTCAGAACATGGGAGGGGTAAAGATAGGAGGAAGAAGAATAAAGTGCATAAGATTTGCTGATGATATGGCGTTGTTAGCAGAAGAGGAGACGATGCTAAGGGATATGCTACAGGAGCTAAATTACAGCTGTGAGCAGTACGGGATGAAGATAAATGCAAACAAGACGAAGACCTGGTTGGCGCAAAAAAAAAAAAAGAATAAAGATAAACTTGCGAATTCTAAATGAGGCAGTAGAGCAAGCGAACAGCTTCAAATACTTGGGATGAACTGTAAGCAGTAACATGAGCTGCGGCCAGGAAGCAATGGCAAAGGAAACTTTTAATAGAAAAGGGAGCATCTTCTGCGGAACTCTGGAAAAATAACTAAGGAAAAGACTAGTGAAGTGCTTTGTGTGGAGTGTAGTATTGTATAAGGCAGAAACATGGACATTACGGCGAAATGAAGAGAAACGAATAGAAGCATTTGAAATTTGGATATGTAGAAGAATGGAGAATGTGCAGTGAACAGACAGAATAAGAAATGAAGTTGAGTTGGAAAGAGTGGGTGAAGAAAGAAAGATGCTGAAACTGATCAGAAAGAGAAAAAGGAATTTGTTGAGTCACTGGCTGAGAAGAAACTGCCTACTGAAGATGCACTGGAAGGAATGGTGAACGGGAGAAGAGTTCGGGGCAGAAGATATCAAATGATAGACGACGTTAAGATATGTGGATCATATGCGGAGACTAAGAGGAAGGCAGAAAATAGGAAAGACTTGGGGAATGTTGGGTTTGCAGTGAAAGATCTGCCCATGGGCAGAACATGTATGTATGTATGTGTGTATGTATGTATGTATGTATGTATGCATCATTCATTGTAAGTCTTTCTTTCTTTTTCTTTCTTTCTTTCTTTCTACTTCTTCTTTCTCCGTCATGTCTAATCTTCTTATTCATTGCGATGTAGGACAGGATACATAAACCTTTTGATCAACACTTCACACATCGCAAGCCTCACTGGTCGTGTGGCATAAGGGCATCACCGAGTTTACACAGGATAGCACATGACAAGGGGCTAACACCCAGTCCCGTATACGAAGGATTAAATATTCTGCATTGCCCACGCCGGGAACCAAACCACGAACCGACTGGATGGGAATCGCTTACTTTATTCATACAATCAAGGCGGCGGACTATCATATAATATAATCTATAATATTTATATTTGTGTTTTCCTTGTTATGTTCGTCTCACTATATTGTATAGGCCTTGAAATAGTGGGATATCTTCTTTTATATCATAATCTAAATTATATATCATAATGTTAATTTTCATATTCTATTACTTTATTCTTAATATTTATGTGAGCCATTAGTAACGGCCTCCATTTTATAAGATAGTTTCAGAAGGATTTTGTAGCATATTGTTTGAAAACCCGAAGTTAATAAGAGTTAATTAGGCATACGGCAGAAAAATTATTACCAATTACTGACTGGTTAATTAATTATACGAATTTCACCATTTCTAAGTTTATACCAAATGTAACAAACCGTAACGTTATTGCTAACCGCCTCGAAGCAGGGAACTGCTAACAAGGGTTATAAAAGGACATAATTCACTATAATCTATGTTAGACACCTTATCATTGAAAACTGACATCTTGTATAGTCCTTTAAGTCTAAGATGAGTTCGTTTTCCTCATTTCACTTCGCAACGCTTTTACTTCTACCACAATCACCACAATTTTCATTTACGCAACAAAACATTCACGATTTGTTCATTCTTAAGACATTTAATGATTCAGAACAGCCTCGTCAGTGGTACAGGTGCGGTTTTACATCCATCCGACCAAGACTCGATTCCCGGTCTGACAGTGATGACATTTGTGGTGGACAAAGCAGAAGTTGCAGAGGACTTTCTCGGGATACTACCATTTCCCTCTTCCATTCCACTACCATTCTCCATCGTTCCCTCGTTTCATTTATCATTTGAAATTGTTAAAAATGAGCTGGGGTGAAGTCTTGGATTTAGTACGGGTCTCCAAGGCTGATATAGGATTTAGAGAGCTGCAGAAAAGGGCTTCAACCATTTTCATTTAACCGGTCAGAGAGAAACCGTCAAGGTAGAGCATCCGACCGAATGTTCGAATTTCAACCGGTTGCCCCTGATGTTTTGCAGGCTAGACAGAACACAGACATTTTCTGAGTACACAAACTGAGCAACAATTGAAGGAAATTTACTATGTGTAATTTTAAAAATGTATTTGCTTAATATATGCCTACAATTGGTTGCATACTTTATTACAATTGTCTTCATAACATATACAGATGAACAAATGGACACCGGTAACAACACAGGAAACAAGTATAATGCATAATATGAAATATGGTGTGTAAAGAAATGAAAGAATAGAATAAATTACAATTACTTACTAAATAGAAGAGAAAATAAGTAAGTTATACACATTCTATTGTAACGTTTACACTTTAAACTCAAAAAGCATTACTCTAAAACAGTAGTTGTTAATGCCTTTTAATTACTCCAAGCAGATGCATTATTTCATTAATAAATCATTTTTAAGAAGATATGTTTTGCTTTTGATGATGCAAACTGTAAGACATGAACGAACGAACGAACGAACGAACGAATGAATGAATGAATGAATGAATGAATGAATGAATGAATGAATGAATGAATGAATGAATGAATGAATGAATGAATGAATGAATGAATGAATGAATGAATGAATGAATGAATGGAGAGAAGAATAAGTATTAATTAAATAGTAGACCTACACGATGATAATCGCGTCCTTGCAAGGGCTCTTGGAACTCCTGCATAGCTCAATGTGGTCTGTCTTTGCCGTCCACCCACAAAGAGTGAGAAACGATTCGAATATTCGTTAAACCGAACCTGAGAAACTCGCGAGACGAAAGAGTTTTGCATACTGACTACAGCGCCAGGCGTTCAATAGCAATATATGATTTATATTTTTCGTAACCGGTTGTGCACGACTCTAATAGGATTTAAGGGCTTAAGGCTCCGAGCCCTCACGCTTATTAGGTACTCGTTTTGGTATGAAACCTGGCTGTCAGGGCTGAGATAGAATGGCCAGCCTGTTCGAATCCGATTCACGAAAGCCATCTGTCGTACTTGGACAATCATCGCATATATGGGACGCACAATGGGTCAATCTAAGCCTAAGTGCAAGGATCCGTCTTGAGTCCGGCCCTCGGAAAACCAGCTAGCCATAAGTGAGAATAGGATTGCCAGAGTTATCAAAAATTACATCCCAAAAGAGAGAAGGAATCCATGATACAAGTTACAGTGTGGATGGAAAGTAATTCCCTATTGGAAATTGCTAATAAATTGTGTGTATATCAATGTATTGTCGTGAAAGTTACAGGAGGTTTTCTTTACAGTGCACACAGTGGTCCAAAACATAAATCTAGCGAGACAAAATTAGTAACTTTTCTCCTATCAAACAGATTCCTACAAAATTTTGAACATTAGTTAGCCTACAGGTACCATATTTGTTTTATGTACAAATTCTAATTGTGTTTATACAAAAGAAACTATCCCATTATAGGGGATGAATTTAGACAAAATTATAAACTTTTCTCCTATCTAACAGATTAACATCAAACTTTACACAGTGGTTATAGGTAACATATTTGTTTTGTATACAAACTCTCAATACAGTTGTGTAAAAAAACTAGTCCATTATAGAGGGTGAATTTAGACAAAATTGTCAACTTTGCTCCTGTCTAACAGATTAACATCAAACTTTGTACAGTCGTTATAGGTAACATATTTGTTTTGTATAGAAACTCTCAATACAGTTGTGTAAAAGAAACTAGCCCATTATAGAGGGCGAATTTAGACAAAATTGTCAACTTTGCTCCTATCTAACAGATTTGCTTCAACCTTTATTTTGCTACACTGGATCCCAAGATCATAAAGAATTGTCATTACAAAATCATAAACACAGGATCAGTGGTAGATATTCGCAGAAATGGTCGTCCTTCGAATCCAAGTCAGAAGAAAATTTGCAGTTGGTACGGAATATGTTCATCAGAAGCTCCAAAACGTAAAAAAATACAGGCCCCTCGTGAAAATGGTCTTATCTGCTACACGATCCGAAATGTTTTAAAGAAGAAATGAAATATTCATCCGTGGAAGCCGCATTTCTGTCATGAACGATCGCCGCAAGATTGTGACAGTCTGGTGGAGCATTTTGGGACTTCTAGTGAACATATCTCGTACCAATTACACATTTTCCTCTGACGTGGAGCTCTTTTCTGCAATGTCCTACGATGTGCCATTATGAGCCACTTTCTACGACTGCAAAGAAAACATTTCATAAGTTTCATGGTAATACATTAATATATACAACATTTATTAACGAGTTCCAGTAGGAAGTTACTTTCCACCCACACGTTATATTTACATACGGAGTCAGGTGTTTAATATTACCAGTTTAAATATCCTAAAAGAGTATTGCTGTTTATGTACTGTTTCCACAAAATAAAATTAAAGAGTAGCCTATGTAAGTGCTCTTAAATTCAGCGTATACAGCCTTTGTCAGATTTATAACAATGTGTATTTCCATCACTTATATTTCCTTTAAAAAATGTTTATATTCCAAGCAAAAGTTGGACTGGATAAAATTTGAATGACAATAGCTTCCTCAATAGAGTCCAGAAAGAATATCCGAATAATTACCCTTGCTTACTGGACTTCATGGGTTGCGGTGGTGCACGTTTGTATTGTTTTCCAATTATTTAATTTATATTTATCGATTAGTTGAGATTGTATTACCACGTCAAAAAGCAAGTGTTACTTCAACGGTGAATTTGAAAACAAGCACCTCCTAAAATAGATAACTTTTACTTATAAGAACAAGTCATGATGAGTTCAAAGTTCAATTTTTTTAAATATTTTAATACATCAACTTCTAATGAATTGAAATTATGAAATGTTAAAATTAAAAAAATAATTATGATTTTGGCTAATTTGTTTGATAACTTATTTTTCTTGAACATACGTAAAGCAGTTTCAAATCATTAATTATTGTAGTATTAATTAAAGATTAATGACAGCAATTAGTAATAAGTGAATGACAAAGTTTTTCATTTCCATTCGGCGATGACCACAAGTATGAAGACACGCACTGGCACTGGGAAAAAAAAGGCTCTATTTGCAGTGGCTGCTCTCGGATGGGGTTTAGTGATCACTTTCATTTAAGCAAGCAGAATTAGAGAAGGCTATAAAACGAGTATTGTAGATATTAATAAATTGGTTAATATATTGTCAAAATTGGAAATTTTACGTCACCTTAGATCTTCAAGCAAAATTTCTCTGCCATTTCACTCCCAAGTTGAATTTTGTACTCAGTAGCCACTGCAATTGAAAGTGTCGTTAAATAAAACACTACTCGCAACTTCATATGGCAATTGCTGCTGGACGTTATTATGTTTACAAGTGTTATGCAGTTGTTTTATTTGTGAATTGTGCACTGAATATTCTCCACAGGAAGGTTAATAATACGAGAGTTGAGGTTTTCGCGGTGGTCAGATGACGGTGGACATTTTGGATAATTAATACGCCAGCGTCCAGCCACCATCAAAACCTCAAATGTCACAGTACTTTTATTATTGTTAATAGAATCCTATTTGAAACTGTATGCAGTACAGAGTGTATGCTATGGTATGTAAACGCTTATTACGCTAATGGGATTTTATTATTATTATTATTATTATTATTATTATTATTATTATTATTATTATTATTATTATTATTATTTACATATGCCTTTTAAAGAACCCGCAGGTTCATTGCCGCCCTCACATAAGCCTACCATCGCTCCCTATCCTGAGCAAGATTAATCCAGTCACCATTATCATATCCCACCTCCCTCATATACATTTTAATATTATCCTCCCATCTACGTCTCGGCCTCCTCAAAAGTCTTTTTCCCTCTCGTCTCCCAACTAACACTCTATATGCATTTCTGGGTTGGCCCATACGTGCTACATGCCCTGCCCATCTCAAACGTCTGGATTTAATTTTCCTAATTATGTCAGGTGAAGAATACAATGCGTGCAGTTCTGCGTTGTGTAACTTTCTCCATTCTCCTGCAACTTCATACCTCTTAGTCTCAAATATTTTCCAGAATCCTATTCTCAAACACTCTTAATTTCTGTTCCTCTCTCAAAGTGAGAGTCAAGGTTTCACAACCATAAAGAACAACCGGTAATATAACTGTTTTATAAATTCTAACTTTCAGATTGTTTGACAGCAGACTAGATGACAAAAGGTTCTCAACCGAATAATAACAGGCATTTCCCATATTTATTCTGCGTTTAATTTCCTCCCGAGTGTCATTTAAATTTGTTACTGTTGCTCCAAGATATTTGAATTTTTCCACCTCTTCGAAAGATAAATCTCCAATTTATATGTTTCCATTTCGTACAATATTCTGGTCACGACTTTGTCTTTTTGGAATTTACTTCCAAACCTATCGCTTTATTTGCTTCAAGTAAAATTTCCGTGTTTTCCCTACTCGTCTGTGGATTTTCTCCTAACATATTCACGTCATCCGCATAGACAAGGAGCTGATATAACCCGTTCAATTCCAAACCCTCTCTGTTATCCTGAACTTTCCTAATGGCATATTCTAGGGCAAAGTTAAAAAGTAAAGGTGATAGTTCATCTCCTTGCTTTAGCCCACAGTGAATTGAAAAAGCATCAGAAACTGGCCTATACGGACTCTGCTGTACGTTTCACTGAGACACATTTTAATTAATCGAACTAGTTTCTTGGGAATACCAAATTCAATAAGAATATTATATGAAACTTCTCCCTTAACCGAGTCATATGCCTTTTTGAAATCTATGAATAACTGATACACTGTACCCTTATACTCCCATTTTTCTCCAATATCTGTCGAACATAAAAAATATGATCAATAGTCGATCTATTACGCCGAAAACCGCACTGATGATCCCCAATAATTTCATCTACGTATGGAGTTAATCTTCTCAAAAGAATATTGGACAAAATTTTGTAGGACGTCAACAAAAGTTATATTCCTCGAAAGTTACTACAGTTAGTCTTGTCCTCCTTCTTAAAAATAGGTACAATTATGGACTCCTTCCATTGTTCTGGTACAATTTCCTTTTCCCAAATATCAAGTACAAATTTATAAATTTCGCGCTTCCATCCTCTTGTATTAATTCTGCTGCAATTTGATCGATACCTGGAGACTTTTATTTTTTTCAGATTTTCTATCGCAACTTCTACTTCAGAAAGTGTGGGTTCGGGTATAAATGGCTCAGCAGTTTGTATATCAATTTCGTCCCGATCATTTCTATTTGGCCTATGTACATTTAGTAGTTGCCCAAACTAGTTTTTCCATCTGTTCAGGATTGACTGAGAGTCTGCAAGCAAGTCACCATTCTCATCCTTGATCACGTTTACCCTTGCTTGATATCCGTTCTTAAATTCCTTTATACCCTTATGTAAGTCTCGAATGTCTTTATTCTTACTATTTATTTCTTTCTCATTCAGTTTTTCCTTCGACTAACCTCTCTTTTTATTCCAAAGTGTACGACTTGCTTCCCGTCTTTCTTTGAAATAATTATCTCTAGTCTCCTCAACTGGATCCTGTAAGAATTTCAATTTTGCCTGTTTCCTACTTTCTACTACCATGCAACAATCTTCATCAAACCACGGTTTCTTTTTCTTCGTTTCATAATAACCTATGCTCTGCTCAGCTGCAATTTTGATACTATCTCTGACATTTTCCCACACGCTATTAACATCTAATTCTTTCTCAACTTCGTCGGAACTTTCTAAAGTGGCAAACCTATTCGAAATTTCGTCCTGATAATGTTGCTTAGTTCGTTCGTCCTTTAATTTCAGAGTATTGAATTTACTAACATTAACTTGTTGCTCTACTCGCTTGGCTACTGATAGTCTTTCTCTTAATTCTCCAATTACCAAATAATGGTCAGAATTACAGTCTGCCCCTCTGAAAGTTCGAACGTCTACTATACTAGTGTGCCTTCTTTTATCTACCAAGATATGATCTATTTGGTTGTGTGTCAATCCACCTGGAGAAGTCCAAGTATATTTATGTATATCCTTATGGGGGAATGTTGTATTTTTCACAATTAAATGTTTTGATGTCGCAAAGTTGACTAACCTAACTCCATTGTCATTACTAGTTACGTGTAGGCTCTCCTTTCCAATAGTTGGTTTAAAAATATCCTCCCGTCCTACTTTAGCGTTGAAATCCCCCAATAAAATTTTCATGTGATATCTAGATAACTGATCAAAAGAATGTTTCAATTCCTCATAGAAGCTATCCTTTATATCAGGGCTGGGCACCGAGAGCGAATTCTACTCTCTCACGAGGAGCCATATGGTTTATCTTCAACCCCTTTCTTCCCCGCCGAACATCGCGCAGTGCTGATACCGTGACAGATAAATATTAAGCGTCCCCGTCTAGAGTTTGGATTCGCTCCCGGTGCCCAGCCCTGCTTCATATCGTCGTCTTTCTCTTCTGTAGGGGCGTGAGCATTTATAACTACGATATCGCACCATCTAGCCTTAAGTACTAAATATGATAACCTGTCACTGATAAATTCTACCTTTTTTACTGGTGATTTTATTATTTTATGAATAAAGTATCCTGTTCCTAATTGGTGATTATTGTTTCCTTCTCCATAATACAAAAATACGCCATTCCCATCTAACCTAACCTCTTGTACTCCCACGAAGTTTATTCTACATCTAGCTAGTTGCTTTGCTACTAATGTTACCTCTCCTGTTCTATGAAGACTAGTTACGTTCCACGTACCAAATCTCATAACCTCATTCCTTTGCTGTGGTCGTGCCAGAGAATCAGTTCCATTCCGAGGCTTGTTGTATGGATTCGTAACAAGCTGTTTTTTTACGGTGATGGGTTGTTAGCCCTTCGCCCAACCCCTAAGTTGGAGGACCACCCCTTATCGGCTGTCCACGACTGCTTATTCAATATATTCGCAGCTACCCTCCATATCTGGAGGCCGTCTCCTCTATCTGCAACCTGAGGACGCGCCATGCCGTGGTGATAGGGACCCACAATACATAGATTATTATTATTATTATTATTATTATTATTATTATTATTATTATTATTATTATTATTATTATTAATTTTGTTTTTGCAATGGCAGGGTTCTACCTTGCCGTTATTCGCTCTACCTCTATGAGCAAGGTTCATAGATGTCGCTAGTGCCGAGAAGCGTAGATCACTTAGTTCGTCAGAGACTCACTTAGTTGAGACTCACTTAGTTCGTCAGAGACTATCCAGAGTGAACCACAGGTGATACATTTACATTAGACTCATAGGCCGGTATTCATAGTCGAGATAAGTCATACTTATATATAAGTCGAACTTAAATCTCGTCTCAATTGCAGATTTCGGTCCAAATAAGTCGTACTTATTATAAGTCGTTCTTATTTTATAAGCTTTACTTTACAAAGTCTGACTTCAAGAAGTTGAACTTATTGCAATTCGTAGTGACTCAAGTGCGACTTATGTTATGAAATAAGTTAGACTTTATCAAGTCAAGGGAACCCCTGACTTATGTCAGTTTTAGCCTAAAAATGAATAACGAGTTTGAAGAAATGATTGAAGAAGTCAATGAATTGCAAGAAATTCGTGCTCCAAAGCGTTATTTGAGAAACGTCATGAACCCCTTTGAATTTTATAATGACATTGGATTCAAGAGGAGGTTTCGTTTTCACAAAAGGACGGTTTTGGATTTAATTCTTCCGAAAATAGAGAGAACTCTTGCAAAACCTAACCAGCGAGGTTTGCCAGTTCCTCCAGTTTTACAACTTCTCATTTGCTTGAGATTTTATGCCACCGGAAGCTTTCAGGTAAGTTTCATTTTATTAAAATTAATATAGCCATAACTGCAACATGTGAGGTATTCAATATATGGGTGGGGTTAGATTCCATTAATGTGCATGAAATTTGATTATTAGTAAGGTTAAATTTCCTGATCCAGTCAATTTAAATTAAAATATTAAGCATTAATAAAATTAATACAGAACAAAGCCCTCTTGCTCTTATAATGAAACTAAAATAAATTGCCAAATGTAAGGAGTTGACACTACTTTTTATATTACTTATAGATCGTCATTGGTGATCTCTGTTCACTTTCACAATCGACAGTCTCAAGGGTAGTGAACAGGGTATCAAGGATTCTGGCATTACACATACGCCATCACATAAGAATGCCATTAACGCAGCAAGAGAAAGCAACGAATCGTTTACGTTTTGAAGAACTGGGAAGGGGTGGTAATCCCAACAACCCTGTTATACCTAGCGTGGACGGTACTATTGACTGCACGCATGTCCGTCTTTGCCACACAAAATTTGGAGACCACGCGGAATCATTTCGAAACCGGAAAAACTATTTCTCCTTGAATGTACAGGTAAAAATAATATTATTAGGCTATATAACTCAACACTTTCTTAAGACAGCACACTTATTTCCAGTACATTCTTAACTAAGAAATCGCAGTCTTCATTTATTTTATATCGCTATTGTATGTTGCTGTTTAGGCTGTTGCCGGACCTGAAGGTCAATTCTTGGACATTGTATCCAGCTGGGCTGGAAGTGAGCACGACAGTCGAATATTCCAGAACTCTCGGCTCTATGTCCGTTACGTTCAAGGAGAGTTTACCGGTTGTTTACTAGGGGACGCAGGGTACTCTTGCCAGAGAATTCTGCTTACTCCCTTGTTAAATCCTGTCACTCCAGCTGACCACAGGTATTTAATATATGGACATGGACTATGTAATGGGAAGTACAGGAGAGACCTGCTATTCTCGTTGACTATCTATGTTTATATCCAACTTTCTTGTTGAACACCTACTGTATGTTTATGTCTAACTTATATATTAATTGAAATTTATAGGTACAACAGAGCCCACAAAAGGACGAAATGTGTAGTGGAGAGAATGTTTGGAGTATGGAAGAAGAGATTTCCTTGTCTTTCGGTTGGTCTAAGAACCAAACTCGAGAATGCCCCAAATATAATTGTTGCCTGTGCAGTGCTTCACAATTTGAGTTTGGAGATAAACGACAACTTACCAGAAGATGACTCAGATATGATTCTCCCATACGAACCTGTGCCTGTTGCACCACCTGTACAGCAACCGGGAGGTTTGGCTTTCAGGAGGGAACTGATTAACCGAGTGTTCAGGAGGCATGATGATGAAATGTAAATACATTTCACAATTAGTTTTCATATTGAGGCAATTCCATTCGTAACAGAATCACCCATTGTATTTTACTGAAGTAAAATATTTATTCATTTATGTACTTTATGAAAACATTTGAAATTGAGACGTTCTGTAACTTATACAGTAGGCCTACAATAAATATTGTGAAGTTTGAAACAATAACTGATTAAATTGCCTGATTACTACAATCTCAGAAATTCCAATTTAAAGGAGTTTATAAATAACAAAATTGTTCAATAATTGCCTACCTAATTCCAGAGGCGTGGCGTACATGTGACCAGTGTTACCACCACTAAACAAAATAGGTTTATTGAAGTTTTTACTACTTCTAATAATTCATTAACATTATTTGAATATAATACAAAAGGACACTACTTTCGCTGGCCGCTGTTCAGTAGACTGTGTGCGACATTGCGACATCAATGCCGAACATTGTTAACGGCAAGGGACAGTGCAACAAGCAACTCGATGGAGGGCATTGACCCCTGCAGACAGTGCTGCTAGCTCGGCAACAAACATTTCGAAGTGCGCAGAAACCAAGTGCTTCTGCCGGTCATATTGGAGTGGGGATAAAGTCATTTGGCTTGAATCTGTGGTAGAGTGCAGATCGGCTCTTGGGAAGTACGGTTTACTCTAGATAATGTAATGTATCATTGTATTCATACTACGTTAGCGTATTTCAGGTCAATCTTAAAGTGTAAGGTGTCCTACCTCTCTGTCCCGCCTTTCGTTATCAGTTACGGGGCGTCACAATATGTCATGCACTAAACTGAAATGGAAATGCTACGTTATACAGTAGTCTCTTGTCGCCCTAAAGCAAGCAGAGCAGAGTTAATGTAACGCATACTGGGGCCCTGTTAGTTACCACTCAGCTTGACGGTAAATGCGCAAGCGCACCACAGACCAGGGAATCTAATTAATGCAGCACATATTATTCAGTGACTCTGTTAGCATTCTGTTTTACATTACATTGTCAGATTTCGGTGAGTTGGTGTCAATGTATTACCATTATAAAAAAAATATCAGCGTCGGGATCTTCTTCCAGTAGGCCTAACTGTGAGTGTAATTGTGCAGTCAAGAATCTTTTAAAACACTTTCGGTTCACGCTCTTTCGTGGAAAAAAAGTAATAATTGTAAATAAAGACAAGCCCACACCTGTTACGAATAATTTAAAATTAAAAGCATCTTGTGGATATGATCGACATTTCAATGTGGTACACATACTACCCTTGCCTATATGGATGTAGGAGATTGTGTGCATCGACAAACTGGAATTTCTAGTGTTTTTAATTCTGAGAGGTATACAAACTTCGCAGAAATGTTTATGAAAAAAACTTTTCAGATCTTGATGCAAAACTATGGACCTACCAGCGGGATACTCAAGGGCAGAATAGATTATCTCAACTATCCCTAATGTTAATAGAAAAACCTCTTCTCTTGAACACGAAAGAAGGGACGGTAATACCCATGCAATACCCACACCACGCCACTGGTTGTTACGAATTGTAATTGTGTACTTTGACATAAAACAATTAATAGGTTATAGAAGTAACGTTAAATAATAAACAAGGAATGTTAAATTAAAGTGATTTTGCTGTTGTGAATAATAATAATAATAATAATAATAATAATAATAATAATAATAATAATAATAATAATACAGTAATAATAATAAAGATAAAGGATCTAGTTAATTGTTACCGGATGACTTCATATAAATATGATTGGACAGTTTTATTTATTAATAAACAATAACTATCTTCAAATTTAAAGATACATATTTACGTTATGATTTTTTAAACGATAGCACGTATTATTATTATTATTATTATTATTATTATTATTATTATTATTATTACTATTATTACTAATGAAATCGCTTGCACATTATGCCTAGCTATGTCAACCTTTGAGCTTTTGCTAGCTCAATATCTATCAGCTGTTCTTTCTTCTTGGCCACACGCAACATAATTTCTGCAGTTTCCAGTTCTAATTTTGTCTTCTTTATTTCTAACTGCAATAATGCAGCGCTTTGATCCTTGAAAACTACATTTCTGTGCTTTCTTGTTTGAACCCTTGGTGCTGCTGCTTCTATTATGCTGTTGGAGTTGCCATCTCTGCTGTTTCAGATTCAGCTTCAACCGAGTTGGCTGGACCAGCAGTGGAAGGAGATACATCCTCGGAAGGCTTTGTTGCGAGTTGTACTTCCTCTGCGAACATAACTGTAATGTAAACAACATGTCAACTCACTCATTATGTTCTATAGAATATTCTTCTTCATTCTATCACTTGTTGGATCTAGTTACCTGTTTTTTTCAGTTGGTTATTTAAAGACGCTGTATCAAATACTGGGTTATTTAACGTCGATGGGATTGGTGATAGCGAGATGGTATTTTGCAAGATGAGCCGAGGATTCTCCATAGATTTTTTTACATTTGCCTCACAGTTGGGGAAAACCTTGGAAAAACCCAATCACGTAGTCAGTCCAAGAGGGATTCGAACCCACGTAGCAGCGCAACTCCGGATCAGAAGGCAAGCTGACTGAGCTATGCCAGTGGCCTAGTTATCTGTTACTGGTTCAATTCAAGTAAATATAATTGAATAATTTTTTTTATTATAAATAATAACTAGTTTCCATTCTAAAGGTACATATTTACGCTACGACATTTTTTTAATTATAGCCCAACCGCTTTTTGCTGCTTAACACTATCTTCCATCTTTTCATCAAAGATGAATAGGCTAAGAAGCAAATTAAATGCTAAATAGATATTCACTACTTACCTTCTAGTTCACTCTCCAGCATATCGGAGTCAATAGCTCCTGGAATGTGGACCATTATATGCGGTGATATTTGGGCCACAGTTGGATCAATGTCCTCCACAATTACTGGTGGGCCACCCCCTGTAGCCATTGCTGCCTGACGTTCTTTCGTCAAAACATTACGCTGATGGCATTTTATATTCGCCCATAGTTTCCTCAGTTGTTTTTCATTTCTCTAGAATCATTATAACGAAATTACAATAAAATTCCCAACTCCGCATAAAATAACTTCATAATTTATTTATTTATAATAATATACTTTATTCAAAGAAAATATTGTAGAAGGTGTACTTACATGTTCGACAATATTTATGGACGAATTAAATTCCTCAGTAATCTTCACCCAACATTCGTATTTTTGTCTTGAAGATACTGAATCTGTCTTCTTATTCTCTAAGATCGTGGAATATTTAAGGATAATTTCTTTTAATACTTCCTTTTCTAGAGAAGTAAAATGTTTACCTTTTTCTCTTCCCTTCCATTTCAACTTTATCCTACAGACGCTATGTATAATGTACAAATTTGGAGACAAAAGAAAAACGAAATTGGAGACAAAAGAAAAACGAAATTCGAGACAAAAGAAGAACGACCGTCTGATTTACATTGTTGTGACAATGGCCTTGCAATTTCTCATACCAATAAGTTCGACTTATTTATATACACATAAGTTACACTTATTTAATGAAACTTAACAAAGTACGACTTATTAGCCGACTATGAATACCGTAATCATATAAATATAACTTAACAAAGTCAAATTTATTGAACAAATAAGTCACTGACTATGAATACCGGCCATAGGGTGCTATGCATAGACATTTCGTTAGCCCGCGCTACGAGCGTGCTAAACTAGCCCCGGCTAGCGAGTGATTACTTGTACAGGATACATATCATATCATATCGCTAACACTGGTTTATGAATACGAAAAACGTTAGTTCGCTTATCATCCACCGGAAGCCCGCGCTAAGAATGTCTATGAATATGGCCCATAATGAATAATGCTGGAATTGTTGGAATGTCACAGGAAAATCGGAGTACCCGGAGAAAATCTCTCTGCCTGGACCACTAGCTTGCGCAACACAAAGGGTGGACAGACTGGGATTTCAACTAGACCCCTGGCTTATAAACACGCTACGATTACCACTACTTTGCTGTTAGAACATGTTTCTTCTTATTTTTTATCATTAGGCATTCATAATGAGAGGAATTTCTCGATATTGTGGTTACAATGGCGAACCGTCAGTAAGACAACAAAAAGCAAACAGAAGATAGAGATATTCAGCCATTTTCTGTGAAAGGCAAATTCCCACTTTCTTGCCGCGAATGCTACAATCTTAACCACAGTGACGAACAACGAGACGAGTGGTATGCATGAAGTTGAAGAATATGTTTTCTAAATCGTTTTCATAGCAAAACCTATATTTTATATGCACAAAAACCGGTAGCAAATACTTTCATCCGTAATAGGTTGATAAGAGGAGACCATTTTAGACTTTACTATTAGGCCTACTTATATTACGAACTATGAATGAAATCAAGTGCATGCCTCTATTCTTCAGTAGGCATAATATACACTAAGAAAAAGCGTAGCATACTCTTTCCGTAACTTCACTAGCTTAATAAAAATTTAAAGATCAGAATGGCTGCTTTCATGCAAGCTCGCGCTACAAAGATGTACCTAAGTCCAAAATGAGGGAAGTGTCAGGTTGTGATTCTAGAAAAAAAAAATTCAAGGTTTAATAGGAAATGTATTGGAATTTATGGGAGACGGGCACTATGGCCCAGCACTACGACCTGTTACGATCTATTGCGCTAACCCTCAAGCTAGGAGCATTCCCAAACTCACATCGGCTGACTACACTAAGGTTCGCTGTGCACCCAGGTTTTGGACAGGCAAACCCCTAACCTCATTGTTCACTCGTTTCGCAAAACACTCGCAAACTAAGTTACCCGTAATTCAAGGTTTTACTGTACTGTAAACCATAGAATACAAAATTACAAACCGGAATGTATCACCACAGTTTAGCAGTATATACAGTCACGAAGCTTGAGTTGTGAGGGTGCTAGGAACAATTGACTGTGCCGGTACTATTTCGCATTGTTTGTAATGAGGCGATATTAGCGATCCTAGTGGTTAGCAACTATCAATGGATGCATATTTACTACGTATAGAGCTTCGTGACTGTATATACTAGGGCATGAGAGCGGCTCCGTTTCGCCGGCCAGAGCTGCTCTCGCTCCGCAAGGCACTGCAATTCCAAGCCTGAGCAGAACGCTCACGCAGTGGCGGACTCACATTGCAGCTACCTTCCCTGCATTAATATAACAAGAGCCACGGTTGTTCTAGTCATTCAGTCTGTCAGTACATATAATTTATAAGGATATTACATCAATCCATTGTACAGTACAGACTTTATAACACTTTTATTAATTTAATGAAATAAACTTCGCTCTACACACACATACACATACGCACGCACCCACACACACAAATCATCATTAGGCTTGTTTACACAATCTATATGTACAGTACTTTAACAATTACATAATGGTATTAATAATACAAACATATGTAATAAAGGATTTCAATCAGAAACACAAGAAGAAAACTTTTGCATGAATAAACTATTGTAACAAAATCTTACTTCTATCGATCTGAAATCAATAAATATTTTCTATAGAAACAAAACTTCTTGAAACTCAATAACCAAAGTAACTATGCGTTTGTTTTCCAAGACTTATGAGATCGTTTTATTTGTAGAAGCCGTTAAATGTTTGGAACATATGAAGTAGCCATGTTCAATCTCAAAATATAATTTAGGTTTTCGTCTCTGACATACAGCTTCTCACGCGGATTCATCTTCAATGTTCGCCATCCTACTACAGAGTCAACCACTGCACTGACAGTGAGTGACGTACAGTATACAAGCGTCACACTGCTCGGGAGAATTGCTCTTCAAAGTAAACAGCGCTCATTTCTCAGAATCATGTAATGTGCCCAGCCCTGTACTAGACTGTGGTATCACTTTGCCGCTGTTAAATATTCATGACACCGCATTTAAAAACACCAATAAGCTTGTTCATATGGCAACAAGCAAAAGGAAAACTTTTTTCTTTGTATATTTATTCAAAAAGAACATTAAAAACATAAAAAAATGGAAACATTTCGCTAGGACTATTTGCTGGGATAAAACGTGTGATGCGTCAGAGATCTCAAGACCGTCTGCATGTGTTTACATCTCATAATTCATTCGTTGGACAGACTTTATATATCTCCCTGGTCATGGGATCGGCATTACACAGGGACACTGCAGACACTTTACAGGACAATCAAAAGACGACAAATGAACATCCAGTCCTGTGGACGGAAGACAAATATCTTCCATTGGCCACACCGAGAATCGAACATCGGAAGGCTTGGTTCAGAAAAGGGCATTTTATCCATATAACTACAGCGGTGAGCTCGTTCATTTACTTACTTGTTCGTTCATTTATTCACATGTCTGAAAGGCAGATTCGCCCAACATGAAAACTACTCGCGCCTCGTTTCCTCTTTAAGCAGCCGTATGTTCTCGTCATCCTCACGTGTCATCAGAAAATGACGGGAACAGCGGCGGGATGCGAGGGAATAAATCAGCGGGCGTCAATTCTTGAATTTCTATTACAACGGAAGTGAACATGACAACCGCTTTTGGTGTAGAGTGGATCACAAGAGAACAGATCTGCCCTTCCGCAGAACCAACTCATGACGCATTGTCTTCCTCCATAAATGTAAGTCTGTACAGTTCTTAACACATGGCAAGACCCACTAAACAGGAAACGGAAGAATTTGTGCAACAAAGTCTGTTCACTCGCGCAGCCAAATTCTGTAATACACTGGCGGACAAAAAATTTGGGACATTTGAATTTTACTTTGTAAATGTATTTAATAGGCCACCAATACTTTTTAAATAGTGATTGATAAGATTATAATCTTACTATACAAAAAGAAGAAAATGAACATGACTTCATAACACCAACAATTACCAACAATAATGCCCATTGTTATAACACTCTGCAGAAGCAAAATGTTGTTCAAACCTAGATTTTAATGTTGTTGTTGGTGGTATGAAGTCATAATCATTTTCGTTTTCAGTCTGTATTACGTTCATAATCGTATCACCATTTAAAACATATTGGTGACATTAAAAATACAAAGTAAAATTCAAATGTCCCTAATTTTTTGTCCGCCAGTGTATTTCGCGTATGACACTAAACAATTTCTTCTACCTTCGAAGTTATTTCTCGAGATTTGACAGTGTAGTATTAGATATTAGTGGAACACTTAATGCGCTCTTGGTTAATATTCAATTCAAGTATGTTCAATAAAGTTGTTAATATGTTCATGTAGAAGCTTCGTCTCTGTGTTGCTATCAACAAAATCAACAATAAAAATTAGCTTTTTTATTTAGGCCTAATAAATTAATAGAAATTAAAATGTATTGGAAATTTTAAGGTATAATAAACAGTATTATCTTTCGATACGTAATAAAGAAACTAATGTTGTGTAAACAACCAATGAGAAAGTAGAAGTTACGTGTTAACTTGGTGACATTCATTTTAACGTGTGACGTCTATTTTCTACATACATTAATACAAAAAAAAAGCATTTTATGGAACAGATTCTTAGAAAAAGGTGCTGCTATCTAGGCGGCAGGTGTGCTGAAACCCGCGAAGCAAGCTGTAATCTACTACAATGTGGATTGTTGCTGGACTAGTGAATAGTTTTATTAATTAGTGCTGTGTTAAAATGTCAGGGTGTATATATGTGCTAAAGAAAAGTAGGGATCAGGGAAGATTAACTGCAGAAAACTCATTTGATAGGATTTGTTTTCATGAACTGACTACATGAATTGGGAATAATCCAAAGCTGCCGGAGCATAGTTCTGTTCACGTGACCTTCTAGTGCCCAGGTCAAAGAATCATTATAGCTCTGCCTCTCTGTATCCATTATGCCAACACTTCCTTAACAAAATATTATGTTACCAGTATCAAGCTATATAACGGAATCTGTGGCAAAGGTATCTTAATTTCTGAAAAGCCAAAGAATGTTGCAATTTTTACTTTAAATTCCTAAATGTAATTAAGTCGTCGCGGCAACTCAAAGGTAGCGTACGGTGCTGCCCGTTCAAGCGATCGGTGGCTTAATTCCAAGCTTAGGCAATGGTTGTCCGTTGTCTTGTGATTGTCCTGTGATGTCTCTGCAGTGGTTCTGCGTTGTGCCAATCCCACATCCAGGGATGCCCACAATATGTAGTCATGGATTCAGAGACAATACAGTACCTTCTCTCCCCTACACCGCAGTGGTCTACAAGTTGACATTACAAGGGGAGGTTAAACGGATGAAGGAAGATATCTAAATATATATTTAGTTACTTAATCTGAATTTGTAATTAAAAATTACCAAAAAATAATTTTCGCTTAATTAAAGCATAACTTAAAATGTTTTACTTCTCATTCATTGTCCACACCTGTGGAGTAACGGTCAGCGCGTCTGGCTGCGAAACCAGGTGGCCCGGGTTCGAATCCCGGTCGGGGCAAGTTACCTGGTTGAGGTTTTTTTCCAGGGTTTTCCCTCAACCCAATATGAGCAAATGCTGGGTAACTTTCGGTGCTGGACCCC
This sequence comes from Periplaneta americana, assembly GCF_040183065.1. Classification (NCBI taxonomy): domain Eukaryota; kingdom Metazoa; phylum Arthropoda; class Insecta; order Blattodea; family Blattidae; genus Periplaneta; species Periplaneta americana. The sequence goes on along the minus strand of NC_091122.1, from coordinate 107,192,104 downwards.
TGACTCATTTCACCGGCATTATCACCTTCATATCATTCAGACGCTAAATAACCTAGATGTTGATACAGCGTCGTAAAATAACCCAATAATTCTCATTCATTAATAATTATTTAATATGAAACACAAATAACACAATCTTTTAAAATTTCCTGTTACAAAAACAAAAGATTACGAAACTACCTAAATAGCCATCTGAAAACGTAATAATTTAAAAATAACCATAAGTAAGTCCTGTGACGTGAGTTTCGTATAATGTTTATTCCATTACTTTCTGCACTGATTTTATTACAAATTGAATATACAGTACTGACATCTATCGACCTGTGGAAACCATGCTTTGTGGCGGACCGCAGAGGGAGAACGCGTCATATGCCTATTAGAACAGGGATGTCACCAGTCTCTATTCTCGTCACATTTTGATGTGGTTGTCTCCAATCACAGAAGTAACCTAATATGCTGTTTTCTCGATGACACATTCAATTGCATTTTGTCACAAAGGCAATTTGTTGTGGTTCCATTGTGTAAATTTCAGTAAAAGGGAAGTTCAAATCTTTGTATAAGTTAATAAATTCAGTGATATACAGAGTGTTAAAAAGTGTCCAATGTTTTAGAAGGTGCTAGTATGCATCAAAACAAGAAAATAATGACGAATGAACATGGGTTCTACAACACACACTTTTTTAGATTTGAACACTTGTTCATAGGAGGTGCTCAATGTCACGTCCATTCATGGCAATGCATTCCTCTGCCCCTCGGCGTAAGGAATTACGCACTCTTTCAAATTTATTTTAATACATTAATAAGAAAATCCTAATAACGATCCCCAGTTAATCTCTGTGGTAGCACGTATGGCCCTAGTAATCTATCACCAAGAACGCCTGCCCGTAAGTTGACTGAGAATCGGTGCTAATGCCTCGTTTCTTCAACTGCATAGGGATTTTCATCAGTCTACACATGCTGATTACGAAAATCTCATATCCGCAACCTGATTTTTGTTTTCAGTATTCCTTGCGACGTATCATTATTCCATGCTAGGGATGTCAACTACATATGATTATCTGGTAGTCTGCTGTATTGTAGGGCAGAGAAATGCATTGCCATGAATGGACGTCACATTGAGCACCTCTTATGAACAAGTGTTCAGATCTCAGAAAGTATGTGTTCTAGGACCCATGTATATTAGACATCAGTTTCTTGTTTTGATGCATACTATCACCCCCTAAAATATTGGATACTTTTTTAACACCCTATATTTTCTTTTTGTAAAATACAGATTAAATGAATTTTGTATACTGGCCTTTGATCTACTAAATTTCATCAAAACATTTTTATGGGAAATGCATTAATTTCTTCTAATTTATATTTTATAATATAATTTAAGGACTTAATATATTCTTATTTATTAGGCCTATTGTTGTTGTTTAGCCAACTGTCCGAAGACAGGTCTGAACCTCACAAGTGATACCAACACGGCACCACTTATGAGGCAACTATACAAGGAGATAATGGGATAGGGTGGCCAGTTCCTTTCCCTCTCCATTGCATACATCGCCGATTAGTTACATATTCCACTAATCAGACTTCAGATGTATACAAACAATTGTTCTTCCTCTGACACACATCGTCAAGTGAGATGTACTGCCTACATATTATCAGCCAGAATCTCAATCAGAGGTAATTAAGACTATATGACACACTAATATAATAGTAATAATACAGGCTCCTTCATCGCCTATACTATTTAATTCTTATATAATCAAATCTTCTAAGTATCCTCATGCTCAGAAATGGTCGGAAAATGTAAACAGATCACTTACACTCCAATCAGAACACGCCTGCAGTAATGCTCATAAGTAAACAAGGAAGACCCAGTGGTGGACAGTAGGAAAGGAGTTAGTCTTTGCGTATAATTTCTTCTATACGACCATAAAATTTAAACCATAGAAATAAATTAATCAAATTTCAGTTTCATATGTAGACATACTGCATTTATACTATTACTATTCATTATATGAATATGTTGTTATAAGTGTGTTAAGTAAGCAAAGAAAACTGAACGAAAGCCTCTTTAAAGCCACAGAGCAGAAATGAATGAACACAACAGAGATATGTTACTCCTGACACTTCAATTTAATTTCATACTAAACAATAATTTAACTTCCCAATCCTCCCCACACACATATTATTAAATAATTAATCCTGTCACCATTGTAGTCTGTCACAACTTTCAAGCCATGTGGTATTGAATTAATTAAATATTTGAAAAAATCAGAATGACGCTGAAGTTCTTTCCAAACGTGGCGTCTTGTTAAGGAGTCGCCATTTTTTGTCTGCAATTCTGATTCCTATGGTCTTTCAGCTCATCTTCGCCTTGTTCTTGCCATGCGTTAATCAATTGAAATACGATTTCAACCTCGCAGGGTATGGGCAAAGCCATCTCTTCAGGAGGGATATAACCTCCCACATACGGTACTTAGAATGTTAATCAATTAAAGATTTGGAGCCATTTTTACGATTAATGTACTTAATTCTGCTGAAGAATTGACTCTATATATGTATCCGCCGCTGGACTCATTACTCGACGTCTCTTAATTTGATTAATTTATATTTTGTACCCATATGGCTTTAATTAAATGTATTGTCTTACAGAAGAAGTAGGAGCTAATAGTAAAAGAATAGCTCCTTTCTAGTCCACCACTGGGTCTGCTGTGTTTATTAAGTACCCATGAGTGAAATTACGAAATTCTAAACTATAAAAGTTAGTCTTTTCAAATGTTTACCATAGATGTTTATTAATATAACTAAAGAACTCACAAAAATTTGTCTTTGTAGCTCTCATGGTTCACAAGTTACGGACAGCTTTACATTTTTGGAGGCAAGTAACTAAAAAATTCTCTTGCGTAACAATTTTATTTATTTTCGGTCTCATGATTTGTAAATAGGCTCACCACACACATATACTTCTTTAAATAGTCCTGGGTTTCAATGTAGATTCATTAGATAGCCTCTAGAATTTTGAAAATATTGTATAATTTTTTTTTTCTTAAAAATACAAAAAAATATATTAAGAAATTGAAAAAAATATATACTATATATATATATATATATATATATATATATATATATATATTATATGTATATATATTAAAATTGTATTCGCCATAAAATCCTGAGCTATTTTTATTCACTACATATCTGGGAACTTAAATACCAAGTTTGGACAGTTTATGACAAAATCTGCTTCACAAGGAGCATATCTTTTGTAATTTAGTACATTTTATGTATATTGCAACAAACTGTTGCTCATGACATTAATAAACGATTGATTGATTGATTGATTGATTGATTGATTGATTGATTGATTGATTGATTGATTGATTGATTGATTGATTGATTGATTGATTGATTGATTGATTGATTGATTGATTGATTGATTGATTGATTGATTGATTGATTGATTGATTGATTGATTGATTGATTGATTGATTGATTGATTGATTGATTGATTGATTGATTGATTGATTGATTGATTGATACCAAAAAATCATTTTCGACAGTTTTCCTAGTTTACGTAAATGGATGAACTATTTTTCTTCCCTCCTATACCTACTAAAGTGATTTGTTTGTATTTTACACCAGTATTATCGAACTCCAGTAGTGGAAGGGGGGTAGCAAACGGTGTTTCCGGTCCTCAACCGTTAACCCAAAGATATAGCCAGGTTAATATTGAAAATGTTAGTAAAAATAAAATGATATCTCTGTATAAGGCATGCTTTCTGCTCTCGCTGGTCGCCTAAAATCCACCATCGATGCACAGTGCTTTACCACAGTCTACTATATACAGTCGCGAAGCTCAATATGTAGTAAAAATGCAAACATGGGTAGTTGCCCACCACTAGGATCGCTACTATCGCCTCATCATCGCAGATCTCTCTCCTAGCAGCCGACAAAATATGTTACACTTCCGTTGTCGTGTGCTTTTGGAAAAATTAACACCTTCCTTCCATTATTGAAATATTAAATGCATAAAGTTAATGTATTATTTTAATGAAGTATATTAAATTCCACCATAAACTTGAAGATACCTGCAAGAAATAAGTTAATATAATTTTTGTTTGTGCAAAACGAACTGAAATTTACTATAATAGCTTCACTCATTCAAGATTAGCGATAATTAACTATGAAACCAATAAATATTAATTTGCATTTCTCTTTACAACAATAATAATGGAAATATGAATTAATGGAGTAACTTACGTGTACCGGTACTTGTAGTGTATGCTTACGTAGTTAACAAAGTGGGATGAGGTTAAGCAATAATAATCACACCAGAATTGGAAATAAAACGTGATCAATAAATTTTATTGTAAGACTTTTTCTGCGTCTCTAGTAAAGCAGCAAATAAAAATAAAAACAAAATTAACAGCTATAATTAAAAACATATCCTTTGAAGAAAAAAGTAGGCCTAAGCAATAATAATCCCACCAGAATTGAAAATAAAACGTGATCAATAAATTTCATTAAAACAAACTTAATTTTTCTACGTCTTTAGTAAAATAACACATAAAAATAATAACAATATTAATAGCTACAATTAAAAATATATCCTCTGAAAAAAAAGTAGACCTAACCTTTATTTCTCTGGAAATTTAGCAGCCCAAGTGACAGAACCTTAACCGGTATCTAATGTCCTTTCGGTTAGACTGAAACATTTCATTGTGAAATTTAAGGATATAATGTATTCTAACAGTCACAAAGAACTTCAAATTAACAGTTTTGTTTCTGCACAGCATTCTTGTGGAAACCCAGGAACCTTTCTGAATCTTTCGGAAATCGGAAAAAGGATAACTCTGGCCTCTTTCTCTTACTGTTGCTACAATTTATAGCACTACAAACGTCTCCACCTTGTCCCATATTATTATTCCAATTATTATATTTTAGCCATTAACATTTTCATTATAACCAATAACGAACATTTCACAAGCAATAAGCATCAATGTGAAATACGCAACGAGCTAGCACTCGATAGAAATACGACACAGTCCAAAGTCGACCATGGACAGTCTATTGTTTCTAGTTGCTAACCGCTTGGAACGCTTTATCACGAGATTTGCAAAAAAACACCTCAAGCTTCGCGACTGTATATAGTAGACTGTGGCTTTACTATGTGTTCGTTTCTAAAGCGGTGAAGCAGAAAGGGCATGGGCAGGAGTATCTTCTTTCCTTTTCCCCTCCCCTTTATTCCCAGGGCTGTTTTTTTCTGTGGTGTTATGGCAGAAACTGATATGTACAATTATGGTAAAAATATTTTATTGTTCAGATATGTTAAAAATGTTGGTTTTAATGTTATGGGAAAATATGGTATGTCTACTCTCATTAGCACCTAACACTAATACTAATAAAAAATATCCTATTTCTTCTAATGGATCTCTGATTTTTCCTGAAAGAATACATTTTAAAACTGCTCTGCTGTAAAACAAGGAAAATGTACAGATACGGAAATACAATTTGGAGCTTCCTTATTCTATGGCAGTGGTACATAGACTGTGGATTCTTACATTTTCGAAAGAAAGAAATATAATTTAATTCATTTTTGAACCTTGCGTACACCACTTTTAACACTTGAATATGATTATTTAACACGAGTAAGTCCACTAGTTCATTAATTAATTATAATTTAATTATATATAGGAGATTTTATTATTTGCTGTATCTAGGGTTGCCAACTTTTTTAAAGAAAATATGGGAGACTACGTGATCGACAAAATTTCACATATAACATAGCAAATTATTCGGTTCAGTTACTTAAAAAGCAACTTTATTCTACACTTCGGCAGCTAGGCTTAAATTAAGAGTATTTTGAGACAGATTTTGTCTCGTGTAATAGTTGAAGTGGACTGTACTTTTCAGCTCTGATTTGATTAAATGTGTAGTGCTCATGTTTCGAACATCTGTCCAATTATTATTCACGAGGTGAAACACCCTCTTTGAGCATTACTACTTGTTATGTTTAGAACAAAACTAGCTAGTTTTTTTTTCAACATTAACACGGCTTGATTTTAGACGGGTGAGCACTAAAACCCATTTCTGGCAAGCATTACTTTCTATAAAGACTGCACATGTTAATGCATCTCTTGAACAACTAAATTCATCATATAATCTATCATTCACGGCAAAATCAAATGTTCTGAATAAAAATTTTTACATTAGGCTATGCAAAAATAAGGGAGAAAAATGCTCGAAGAGAAGAATAATATGGGGGCCGGGAAAATGTTAAGAATTAGGGGCAAATACGGGAGATTCCGGGAAATACGGGAGGGATGGAAACCCGGCAACCCTAGCTATAGCACTATTTATTTAATAGATCAAACATCTGAATATCGATAAATATGTCATATAGGAGTTATTGCAGGAACAGCAACGATATGCTACTTGTGGACAGTCGTACCACAGTCTAGTATATACAGTCACGAAGCTCAATACGTAGTAAATATGCATCCATAGATAGTTGCTAACCACTAGGATCGCTAATATCGCCTCATTACAGACAATGCGAAATAGTACCCTGTGCGGGTACTATTTAGCACCCTCACAACTCAAGCTTCGTGACTGTATATACTAGACTGTGGTCGTACGAAATTGTTGCCTACATACAGATGGACTCGCATCACGACTCGCTCTAAATTTTAATTTCGTATCTGTACATATCAGCTTATGCCATAAAACACACACACACACACACATACACATAAATCGACATTCGGCATCAATTTACAAAACATTATTTCTGTAATATGTAGCTAGCCAGCGATGTATGCAATGGAGGGGGAAAGGAACTGGCCATCCTACCTCATTATCTCCTGGCCTAGTTGCCTCTTGAGTGATGCATTGTTGGTATCACTTGTGTGGTCCAGACCTGTCTTTGGACAGGTTGACTAAACAACAACCAAAAGAAAAGAACTGTGACCTGTAGGAGTCACCTCAGTTAATTTCGCTGACTTTAAGATATAACAAGATACACATAACAACGGTACTGGTTTCATTGTAACAGGTAAATAATCAGCACGTGATACAAATTAGAAGAGGTTAGAACTGCGAACGTGGTATATTGTAAAATTATGTTGCGACTGCTAAAGATGCGACAAAATCATGCTGAGTATTTAAATCTAAAGTAATCTCTAATAAAACATTGACTGTTATGTAAGGAGCTTAAATTACATTTAAATAATGTGAATACTAGAAGGGTTAAAATAACTAGCGGGTATCAAATCATGACGTAATCGTACAAGGAATTACTGCAAGCGCAATGTCGATAATTATAACACTAATGATATTTGATAAGATTATCGATCAAACATACCTCTTGCCCCGAGAGAAGTCGAACTCATGACCTTATTAACACAACACACGTTCGAAGGGCTTTCTGATAGCAAAACTGTGCCAATGAATGCCAATTAACTCTGCTTCGCGCCAAACCAGAGCCACCTCTGTGCCAGGAGACAAAAGAAGACGAATACAATGGATTCTAGCGGGAAAGCTTTCAGAAAAGTCTGATGATACCACTGGATGATACAAATGTAGATCAACACGATTGATTGCTGAGGCGTAATGAGATCCAGATCGTAAATAAATTAACACCACAGTCTAGTAGGCCTATATACGGTCACGAATCTTGAGTTGTTGAGTTGAGGGTACTATTTCGCATTGTCTGTGATGAGGCGATAGTAGCGATCCTAGTGGTTAGCAACTGTCTATGGATGCATATTCCCTACGTATTGAGCTTCGTGACTGTATATACTAGACTGTGTTATAGAGACCCCGTAGTAATAGTATTTATAAGAATTAATTTTAAAAAAAATTGCCAGATTTGTGAAATCCCTTGCATCGCATGAAACTTTTTTTATTCCTGGTATGGTATGTGATTTTTAGGTTAGGTTAGAATGGATTTAAAAATGAAATAAATACTACCACAGGCAGTCTGAGTACACGGTACCCAGTAATTAGATAATGAAACGACACAAACCTTGTAGAATGACGCATTAAAAGAAGGGAAAATGGGAGGGGAAATTATTAAAAGGCACACGATTCGCGTCCTTGCAATGGAATTTGAGGCTGTGAGAAAGAATCTACCTTACGTAAGCTCCAAACTTGTTGGTCCCTCATCTCACTTCGTTTTCACCATCCCGTTGAAGGAACTTAAGAATTTTAAAAAGAAAATGCCGAAATGAATGTAACCTAATATCTCCCACATGAATGGGAGGAATGTTGCAAGCACGATTAACAGTACAACTGGACAACAGCAGGATAGGATCGCCTTTAAGATATTAAAAGTCTGGGCAGAGAGAGTGGAGAGAAAGGAGAAAGGGCGTCGCTGTTCTCGCTAGATAAGGGATCCAAGCTATTGGACTAGGCGAGTGATAATTGAGTAAGCTTATCTAGAAGTAACCAAGGCGTTACGCGAAAACCAAGGCTCCGATTTGTGAAGGCTTTAATTTGGAAAATATCGAAATTTACAACGGGGACTATGTAGATCCGTGGTCCATTTATTTTAGGGCTGATTCCGACATTGGCACAGACAGGATAAGTTGTTTTAATTTAGGAGATCAGCCAATTATCATTATGTAATAGTTCATTTTCTCAAGGCACTCACTGTTCAGCAGAAATGCTGAATCCAGTTATAAATCTTCCCATTGAAGCAATGGTTTAACCAAGCAACATGACAACTCACTTCTCCTGCCTTGCACAGCATATACAATTATACATTAACAGTGTGGGATTTTTCTGTCTTCAAACTGGTCAGGAAGCAAAACGTTTATCACCGTCCTTTTCTTCCCAAACAAAGATGATCACCAGTTATGCTTTAGTTTTGAGGTCACATGAACCAATCAGAAAGTTACATCATTGGCTAAGATACCAGGAAAATAAATACGCTACCCTGTCTATACTTATGTGATCTGTAGTCTATACAGACCTTTACATCTCATGAGATTACAACAATAAATCATGTGAAGAGCGGACAGGTTCTCAAAAAAATAAACAAAATCAAGAATGACATATTTGAATCTTCCATTGTAACTTGTGTGACTATTAAACACTGGTATAGCTGAATTCAGTTTCTGTTTAGGAAAGTGGAAAACTGTTTCTTTTCCACAGTTTTCTTGTTTTTGTCGGTTTGTTCAATATTATGTCAAGCTAGAGCAATTATCATATTCCCATTCAGAGAGTGTGGAATGGTCCAATAAGCAATCCTTAAAACAACAAAGACTGTTTGTCATTTAATACTAATATAAAGTGAAGTTTAAACTAATGTTAATTGTTCTACAAAAATTATGATGGGTATCAAAATGACTGTTGTCATTTAAACTCATTTCCAGTGACAATTCATTATGAAGACAAAACCTAGCCACCCATGAACATCTTTCTTTTTGTTCCGAGTTTTTAGGCTTTCACGATGACTGTGATCAGAATTAGACTTTTGGGTTATAAATTTGAACAATCTATTAAAATTATCACATGACTGAATTTAATAAAAATAATTATTTCATGCATTACATTTATTAAAAGCACTTTAATAGGAAGCTTAATAGATATTATTTTTTTAATAAACACCGAATCGCATGTTTCAATAGGACACCATGTTTTGATATTAAATGCTTTTAGATGCCTATGTCATGAGGACAGTGGGCTTACAGAATGTTGCGAACATACAGATATACCGAAAAAAAAAAAAAAAAACTGCAAGAAATTAATGTAGATTTTTTTTAGTGTTCTCACAGCTTTCCTTGTTTAGCCATCTTGCGTAAAATAAAACACCACTCTAGCTGCAAACAGTCAGTGAACTTCATGATAATCATGATTCAACTTTATAAAAGTAACTTGTAAAAACTGTAAATCCCCTAAGTTTAGGGAGGGCAAACGCAAGGCATTTGCTGAAGCACATTGATACTGTCCGCAGTGCAAGCAAGGGGTTGTATTATGCTTTTATTTTAGATTATTTTACGACACTTTATCAACATCTTAGGTTATTTAGCGTCTGAATGAGATGACGGGGATAATGCCGGTAAAATGAGTCTGGGGTCCAGCACCAAAAGTTGCCCAGCATTTGCTCATATTGGGTTGAGGGAAAACCCTGGAAAAAACCTCAACCACATAACTTACCCCGACCGGGAATCGAATCCAGGCCACCTGGTTTTGCAGCCAGACGTGCTAAACGTTACTCCACAGGTGTGGACTGTATTATGCTTATGTCTCATATTGAAATAATATTGCGAAGCACCCTGGCTTATTTGAGTCACTTGTCCATGTCTACCCAAATCAATACCTGGCTTCATGACTCAACATTACAGAATACTTGAGCAAATGGGCGGATACTCGAGTTTGCACAACTGTGAAATGTACTGGTACATGATCTAGCAAATCGATGATTTGTATAAATAACATTCGAAGGAGAGGAAAACCAAAGCTCCAATGTACCGAGAAAAAGTTGTTGCTACTGAATTTGGGAAATGTTGCAAGGGAAAAAATAAACAACACACATTTTCCATTAATTTCCAGAATTAGTTTATATTAATGGCGTAGCACAATCACATGCTTGGCTCACTCACACCTACATATAACACAAGATTCTGCATTCATATTCATACACACACTATAAAAATCGTCACAATTATGTAAAAGCTTTCAACTTATAAAAATTAACCATCTAAGTCCAAAAAGTCTTATTAATTATTATGTATGTGTAATTAAACTTATTCTGGACTTCATATAACGACTAGTTCACCTGCTGTCCCAGTCCGAATAACATTATTTACACAACAACAGTAACCAGAGTTATGACTAAAACAAATTTATGTTATTATCATATGTAATCTTGTTTAAATTTGAGTGCCTATCACAACGTAGGGGAGTCCGACTCACAAAACCTGTTCAATGAACCTCCCTAGATCGGACTGTTGTTGCATGTATAATAAATATTTTCAATATGTAGAATAACAATATAACTCAATAATCACAAGACATGGACAAGATCAGCCACAATTCCATGCCTAGTCAAATGGGCAAGATTTATGAGTCTGCAATACTATCACTGATGTAGTGAAGGCTGTTTTGAGGAGGGTTACTGAAATCTGACAACACTCTAAACTACACTTAGTGAAGTTCAGTTATTGTGAAATTATTATACTGATAAAGATATATCCTCTACTCGTCATGAAGGCGTAAGGGAGAAAAGGAGATAGAGCTCCACGCTTTCATGGCACTTGGCATTAGAATGAGGTGGTATAATCGGAACCACACTCCAAGAGCATTTCACCCCTGACAGGATTCAATTTGACAGGAGGCTGGATGGACTCCAAGGCTGTCCTGGAAGTTTTGACAAAGAAAAAAAGACAAAATTTAGGATGGAACTACTGATTACTATAATAAAAGTTTGCATTCATAAAATGATAAACGAGTATTTTAAAGAAAGTCTGATGGTATTTTAACAATTCTGAATTACTTTGTAAACAAATTTTAGAAGTTCAAAATATGAAATGATCAATGTAATGCTACAAAAACAACACAATAAAGAAGCTGGAAGTGTGTTGTGCAAATTACTTCGTTAGAAAGGTAATCTTGATCATAGCCATTTACTGAAACTAAACTATCTGTGGCAATAAGTGCATGCATGTAAGAATTTTCAAATACAGATACATAATTCTAATGCTGATGCATATGATGATAATGATGATAATGATAATGATGATGATGATGATGATGATGATGATGATAATAATAATAATAATAATAATAATAATAATAATAATAATAATAATAAGAGAAGTGAGTAGGAACAAACTTGCAATTGTATAGAAACTTCGATATCACAAAATGTAATATATTTTCAGTAGACCCTCCCCACGAGAAATTGTATTAAAATGTTAGTACTTACAAAGCACTAGCCACTAATAGACTGAAATTGTACTTCAACATGATCAAATGAAAGGAACTTCACATTGTAAACAAATCACACATTTTTAGAATTAACAAAGACAAACTAGAAAACAGCACCACTACCATTTATCAAGAATGCAGATAACTTCACTAATATTATCATTACTTTCGAAGGAAGTATGATAAAATGTTTAAAGTGGACAATATATTTGTGTTACCATGTTTAATTTTAGTGCCAAGCGTGAATCCTCTTATGCCAGGATAATTGACGTTTCAGGGAATCTCCTGAGAAGCATGCAGTTTGGTTTAAGTCAAGCCAAAAAAAAACAAAAAAGTGATTTCCAGACTGTGGTACATAAAGTGTCATCCAGTAATATACAGAGAAGACATTAGAAGCACAATAAATAACACTAAATACTACAGGCCTATTTTTACGATATAATACTCAACAATAAAAAGAATAAAGAAAAACTTAAAAGCACTGATCTATATCTATCAAGAGAGTGTTTAAACTTTCAGAAAGTATTAGTTAATGAATTTAATCAATATACAGAGTGATTTTCGAAGTTATACTGCCACATTACTATGAAATTGGTAGTTATAGTGATTGTATTTTGTTTAATGTTTCTTTCAAGTGCAGAGATCAGTCAGTCAGTCTTCAAGTCCAACATGTCATAAATCTACGATACTGGCCTGACAGTTTTATTTCCCTTTAAAATCCATTGCTCTCAGTTGGGTGTGAACCCATAAGCCTTGGATCCAACGACTAACATGGTAACCACCAACCAATAAGAACATGTTTATTGTCATTTTGAGAAGAATAAGCTCATGTCAATCTGAGACCATTAAAAAAATTAAGGTATAATAATAATAATAATAATAATAATAATAATAATAATAATAATAATAATAATAATAATAATAATAATAATAATAATTTCAAGCTTACAAAATGTAGTAGTAATCACACTCACCATGAAACTAAAAAATAAAAATACTGTAACAAATACTTACAGAAATAATCTTTCACTAAATAAGATGTATGTGTTTACAATACATAATGCTTGAGGCTTTTTCCTTGAAGTAGCACATATTACTTTATCCCTAAAACACAATCTGTGCTTTAGAACTTGTTCTTCCTGTGTAAAACAATTCTTACAGTACAGTGAGTGCTCGATAACTCAGACCCCGATATCTCGGACTTCGGATAACTTGAACCAAATTTTTCGAAAATAAAATTTTAATTATGAACGTAACAGACAAATTCTGGGGAAAAGAGCAACAAAGTGGCAGATCAATCACCATCATGCTCCTATAATAGACCAATCGAATTACAGTGGACTCTGACAAATGCACTTTGTCCACTACCTGTGTTATTTGTGTCTCCGTTTTACCTGGTATGTATTGATAACCTTGTTGCATTGAAGTTCAGTATAATATTGCTCCTGTATAGATAACATATGGTGTTAGTGTTCATTCCTAACGTACAATTTTATTTCCTTTCGATAAGATGGACTTTTTATAACTCGAACAGAACTCTGCCCATCGAGCATTGACTGTAGATGAAAAAGAATCATTTGTTGCTCCAGTACCTTGATCACACATATGCGAATCATGCTAGACTTTCAAAGATAGGTGAACTAATCTGCTAACTGTGGGATACAATAAAATTGCATTTGATTAGTTACAATTGATATGGTTTTGTAGGAACAGACACACCTGTTTCGCAATGCTATACATCTCAAAACAGAAAATAAATGTGAACAATAATTTTTAATTGGATCCATGTACTGTATATATAGGCCTTTATACTCAAAATGAACTCAAGAATAAACTCCCTCAATGATAGTGTAACTTCGTGGATCACTCTGTATGTGAATCAGCAGATATTGAAAAATAAATCTATATTTCAAGATTTCAGAATATTTACATTTAACCATGAGAATTTCAAGTCAGGGATATGGAAAGCAATGATTAATATCTCATTCTTTGTAGGTAAGAAAAGGTAGTGGCACTATATCAATCTGAATACATCATATTATGAAGTCGCTATATATGAATGTGATGCATTCTTATCAAAATAGTAACATAATCAAATTCACAAAGTGAGTGTGTTATAGTGTCAAAGAAAGATGAAGCTTGCTAACCTAAGTAACGATTTTAATAGTTATATTTAAAATAAATATACACACTATAATACTAGAATTGAAACCGATTAAAGCATATTAGAATAGCAAGAAAGAGAAATAATTGTCATGCCTCACAAATCCTTCATCTTGTCACAAAGTCAGCTCTTCATTCAACAATTATGACATGTTACAATGCAGTGCTGCCACAATACAGCAGAGCAGACTCCCCCACCAACTGTCTGTGACTGATCCTACAGCTTCAGCGCTACTGTAAGGCCACATTCCTACCACAGTCAGTACAAGTATCCGTAAACCAGGCACAGTAATATATTAAGTGAGGTTAGGAGAAGTAAGTAGTAAGAAACCAACCTCTAAAAAAAAAAATCAATATTGTTACATCACTTTAATGACAAAATTTTATTTTAAGTTTTGTTGTAAATTTGACACACTTTTTATGAACTGTTGTAATTTACATGAAGAATGTCTCGTCTATAAGAAATTAAAGTTCAGCACTGTTAACATCTCTTACATAAAAAACTTCAAAATGTGTCAATATCTCTGAATACTTAACAGTAACAATGTTGTGCGAACAAAAGAAATTACTTAATACTGGATCAAACTGAGTGAAGAAATAAGAATTTGAGAGGAAGCATACTAGATCAACAGAATGAGACATGGATTCCATCCTAGACTATAAAATCGCCACTGCTAAGATGGCTGTTATGCATTGATTAACTTTTCACTTCAAGTAATACTGTAACAGAAATCCTTATTATAGTTTACTTATTATCTGTATATAAAAAAAAACACGCATTTCCATTCTTTAAATTTTAACGACATTTGAACTGAACATTTTTTAAAAAATCTTTAAAACTGTAGTATTTTATTCATTGCAACCAAATCTCTTCCTCAGAGAGAGAGAGAGCTATCCGTAATACATAATTTTATTAAAGTGAATGGATTAATAATAAAACCCCTTACTTTCTAACAGAGAAAGGAATTTAAGGAATCATTTAGTGACCAAACACTGTAATTTACATGTTAAAATTGAGCGCACCATTATCCAAGCAACTAAAGCATCAGTTTTACATGGACACTGATCATAGTTCAAAGTCTAGCAATTCCTAAAACTTGTGGTGGATAAAGGCAATGTTTGAATTTGGTCCTCTTGAGCTATTCCAATTTTCTTTGCACCATTCCACCATTTCTCCACTAATAATGATGATGATAATAATATAATGATTACATGATGATGATCCACCTTTCATGGTGCACCACGGGCAACATCTAAAAGCTGTAAGGTGATTTGCGGTTTCAATGCATTAGGGTACTTAGTAATGATAATCGTAGTGGGAGAAAAAAAAAATTATATATTAAAACAAGCAATTCATAGGCTATTTGGAATTAAATTGTATGATATATACGTGTACAATAGCGTTATGATCTTTTTGTAACCCCATGTTCCTGTATCATAAATCTATGAACGTTTTCTCGTAAGTAATGGAAAATGTATTAGTTTGGTTGAGTTTCTGAAAAAGGTCACCCCCAAACCGAAAATTCAATGTTACCATATATGCTTATAGAGTAAGAAAATTAAAATATTTCAAAAGTGTTATTTTTCAATCCTAATGATGTAATTCTATAGTATGTATTCAGTTTTTGAAGCACTGTTTATTGATAGCTATAGCATAACATAAGGAATTAAAAGAAAAGAAAAAAAAAAACCATACAAAATTACAAACTCACATGTGAATTCTACAAGTACGAATAGCTATATAACAAAAAACAATGTGGAGTATTTGGCATAATTACAGCATAATATACAACTATTATATTTTGTTAGACAAAATAAATCTAAGCTGAAATTCCTCCTTTTTACAGACGTCATAAAGATCTTGAAAGAATTTGACTACCCATTCTGCGCACTGATTAGTTCTGGGAATTTCCAGTCTCGATGGTTCTTGATTCCAAAACTTTTTCACAGACTTCAATGCCTTTCCATGAACCTGCAAGCTGCTACATAGCTCCTGATAATCAGCTGCATTGTACATTTGGTCAGCAAACCAATGGTCTGCCCACCTGTAAGAGATGAATCTACAAATTTCGAGTAGTGAGTCTCTTCTCTCTCGTATAAGAATAAATGCCAAAAGAGCTAGTATTGCTCGGAAATTCCATCTTGCATTACTTACATTAGGTATTTTCTGAAACTTCATTTGCATAAGTCTCAGTTTCTTTAAAAAAGCGGAAAAGTCGAGTTAAACGAAATCATCACAACATCTACAGACTTCTACTAAGTTCTAGAAAGTTCCAGAATGTTCCTCAAGGCTCTAGAGAATTTTACAATCCAGAAACGTGTAGCAACATCCTAAATGTTCCAGAACGTTCTAGAAGCTCCAGAAAATCATACTTATAATACATATATACGATTTTAGAAAATTCCTGTTGGGGGTGATTTTTTTTAATCCATACTAATAATAAATCTGTAGCCGAAATTTTTCTGGTAATTTTCGATTTTCCAAAAATAATTGGTCCTAACATATATAATTAATCACCCTGAAACCGAAAATCGCTTTTTTGAAATTTTTGTTTGTATGTCTGTCTGTCTGTCTGTATGTTTGTTACCTTTTCACGCGATAATGGCTGAACGGATTTCGATGAAAATTGGAATATAAATTAAGTTCGTTGTAACTTAGATTTTAGGCTATATGGCATTCAAAATACATTATTTAAAAGGGAGGTTATAAGGGGGCTTGAATTAAATAAATCGAAATATCTCGCTTATTATTGATTTTTGTGAAAAATGTTACATAACAAAAGTTTCTTTAAAAATAATTTCCGATACGTTTTATTCCTTGAAAAAATTTGATAGGACTGATATTTAATGAGATAAATGAGTTTTAAAATTAAAATAACTGCCATCTAAGGCCGTGTAATGAATTAAAAAACAAATGACTTCGTCTATAAGGGGCCCTTAACAGCAACAATCGAAACCTATGAAAGATAGCATACATATAATGTTTCTGTGTTTGTATGAAGTAATATCGGAAGCTACATTAACCGATTTGTATAATTAATTCTTAATTCACCATTGGAAAGTGTAGTTTCTCTAGATGGACATAATGCTATAATGTTATTACTTCTGAGTGAATCGAGGACAGGTAAGATTAAAATTGCTTCTTATGCACAGAAAACTTGATAGGCTATTCTGTACATTCGTTTCCTGTATTTCCTAGAATAATTTTTATGACCAAATGAGTGGTCTCTGGATCAAAATGATCGCATTTTAATTATGCAAATACAATTTAAATTAAGTAACATATTAAACGATTTATCCTTCTATCAAACACGAATGTTCCCTGGATCAAATGTCCTATTTTAATTATGTAATTACTTTACATTTATTTCTAACGGGTGAAGCGGAGCGCACGGGTACGGCTAGTAACTAAATAGAATTAAAACCTTTTTCATTATTTTTTAGCAAAAGTTCATCAATTTATAATACAGGAAATCAATTATTTTGCAAAAAGTAAAGAAGTCATAACCTTACTGTACAATTTTAAACAGTTTTTGGAGAGACATCACGGTTCACTAAAAACTGCAATGCTCAATTTAATCATTCATAAAATTAACATATTTAAAAAATTCACTTCGATTACAATTCAACATCTTTCTATCAAAACATTTATCTCTTAAGTAATTGACAGTTTCATAACCCTTACAACAAGAGATGATGTACAAACATGAAATTAGATTTGTACTTGAAATTTGTGTCTTACATGATTTTTATTTATCTAGAAATAGAATGAAAAACGTTCGACTTAAAAGTTGAGGATAAAATTCCAGTAACTACAATCGGCTCTGGAGAAGCTGGCTCTGAGAGTCACTCCCTTTGCACTCTCTTCCTCACTCCAATCATACAGTTGTAGGACTGTGTGGGAGTAGTTCACAAATCTTGTATGATGGCATCTCGTCAGTGTCAGTGTCAGTGTCGTACTAATAAGAGTGAACATGTCCACTGTAACCCCACATTATTTTCACGAAGAATATTTATTCCTTTATGAAGATAGGAGAGGACAAGAGTGTCTTATGAGCTTCATATTATTTTGGAAAGAAGTAATTTGTAACGACGAGTTTCATACACTTTTATACAAAAACTTATACGAAATGATGTTATGAGGATTGGGACGGAAGAAGGTTGTGGCCCTTGTTGTTTCTAATGCCAGGCATTTGACAATAAAGTTTGACCTCTTGCACTCCAATATTTTTCAAAGATATTATCATGGTCAGCCACTGAAGCACAGATTTTGAGGTGTTCCGAATCCATTTCTTTATGGCCCTTGTAATTGATGCTATCCTACGATTAGCCTGAAGAGACTTGGAAAACCACGAAAAATCCAAGTAAGGAAAAAAAAAATACCTTAATAAAATTTTTACACAAAATGCCAATAACAGAAAAACTAAATACTATGACAATAAAAAAATATTTACAGTTTTTTACACAAATCTTAAGCTTCCCCAACTGTAATACTTCCTTCATGCAGGGATAGTGAATTTCAATATAAAAAATTAGAGGTAGGAAGAAGAGGTAAAAAAATTTGATACATAGGCAAATTTCTGTTTAACTGCCAACACTATCACAAGACAAAATATTGACAAGAAATGCAGCAAAATAGCGGTGTTGCATATAATCTGAGTCTTCTAAAGAACAACTGAAGGGTTCAGAGCTATAGTGGGCCAAGCACCATTTATTAAAAACGGAGAAAGCAAGAGTTAAAGTTAAGTGAATACCATGGTTTAATGAAGATTGACATATTATTTAGTTAGTTTAGTATTCTTTATATTACTTGCTACATGTTTCCATTGAATTATGGCAATAACTTCATTTTAACCCTTGTTTTCTACAGTTTTAGTAAATGGCGCTTGGCCCACTATGGTTTTGAACCCTTCAATTCTGCTGTTGTAACCTTGAAAACAATAATTTATTTGAATGCATTCTACTCCACAGTATGTCACATTGCATGTAACTTGTCCCCCACTTGTAAGATACTGAATACCAATAAGTTCTCTCATTTTTAAATACTTCTGCTAGATTTCTGCTGCAACAGTAACAGTCAGAAGAGTTTGCAATGCTGCACCAGCAGCAAATTACGAAATATTTAAACACGAACAAGTTCCACAAATATCACAGAACTTGAGAAAATGTGTCCCCAAACAGGCCTTAATGATACAATCCCACTTTTATAACCTCTGACATCAACACATATCAAGTAAGTTTCAGTAATAATCAGAAGAATATGCAATTAGTGCGAAGTTGTTTAGTTGTGTTGTGAAAATGAGACATAATTTTCAAAAAATTACTTTCATTTTTATATTCATCAAATAATTCTTATGGAGAACAAAATTCCACACGAAGTTCCTCGATTCTCCAGTTTCTAACTAAACAACATATTGAACAGTGGCAGAATGTTTTGCGACTGAGTCTGTATTAAATAAAATACCTAAAATAGAACAGCATATATTACGTGAGGAAAACAGACGAAAATTCGTACTTCATGAAGAGGTTACTTCTCGAAAGATACAGATTCATTCATTTAGCACGATGAAAGGGAGTGTTGAAATATTCATTATGTCAAGCTACAAAACTATTTGAAATAAAATAAATTATAATTTTTAATGAATTTAGGGGAACATATTCCGAAGAGCGAGGTTTGCATACAGGCAGATGGTTATCATTTCGAACATCTACTGTAACAGGTATATACACTCCAAGTGTAATCGCAAATGTGGATTACAATTTACTGACGCATGTTCAGTCCTATAGAAGACAGCAGCTTGCAGAATCTATAAAAAACTTCCAGGTATCTTACTCGTAAAGTGTCCGCATTTTATTAATACCCAGCCCAAAGACAACGCTATCCTCTGAAGAGATAAGATAAGAGTTTGTTTATTGTTAGGCCTTCTCAGATGCCGCTCTAGTCACAAAGTAATAACATATGACTACCAATGATGTGTTAGCATTTTTAATCGACATGCCAATATCAACGCCATGTGGAATACGAAACACCATTGCCGTATCTCGAGTTTATTGACGCGAGTTTAAATAAATATGGTAATAATAATGGTAATTATAACTAGGAACGATCTTTACAACAGAAATATGACGACAAGTATTGATACGTGCAAAAAAGATTATATCACAAAACAAAGGCTTCCGACTGGGTATTAAATGAATGCACTGACTATATTTATCTAGCTATACAAATCACGGAAGTCTGACCAAGAGGATTAAAATTTGTAACACTGTTCTCTATGGGACGGTCTGGCAGGAATAGGATGTATTTTCCCGAGGAAATGATAACTTTTGGGCTGGGAGCTGCCCTAGTGAAATTTTTAGTTCTTATGTACTAGCTACATTTTTCACTGCATGTAACAATAAAGAAAATGCCTGGGTTTACTATGTACTTGTACCAACTGCTGTCTGTATGCTTCTGGCAGGATGTCTTGTTCCCAAACTGTTTATATACATATTGCTGTACGCTGAGTCCTACTTGAGATCAAGTCAACACATCTTTGTCTCCGAGGTCGCAAATCAAGTATCCTTGTCTTCTTCCAATGTTGTTCATGACGCACTGAGCTCATAGCTGTGTGGCAGTTGACTCGTCACCACTGTGGAATGTTGTTAAGGATATTTGATTTGCGTCGTGTCCCTAGCAGCTGCTTGTGACCAGCCTGCAAGCAGAGATATCAAGTTTCAGCTTGTGCAAGCTCAACAGGATGTTTGTATTTTGTTTAAGTAATCCACTATAGGTTAAAAGGTGATTTATGACTTTCGTTTTTGGGGATTATTCTCTGTAATAAATGAAACAGAACAGTTTAAATAAACTCTGGCTATAATTAAGTAATGGTGTAATATAATTTAATGTTTTGTATTGACACAGAAGAATAATTACATATTAGTAGCTCAATACTCAACTTACCTGTTTTATACAATGCAATATTTATTTTTTGCATGTACAATGTTATTCTTAATATAAGAAACTATGCATACTATCTTAACAATGCAATTCAAGAACTTTTTATTCTTTTTCTTGATCTTCACAGAACACAACAATTAAAAAATTTTAACTTTTTAAAACATTTATCAGTTCTTGAAACAGAACTACACTTATTAACAATATCCTAAAGACCTAATCCTAACCCATTTAGATCGTTGTAATGTTTTTAAAATAAACCAAATTTCACACTGATATGTTCTGTTTTTTATACCTAAGGCCAGGAGGCCGCAGTAAAGTAATGTGAGGGTAAGGGGAGCCTCATGGATAAAGGCTGAGAAACACTGAAGCACAATGTACGAGAGTAATATGAAATTCTGCCTTGATTTAAAAAGAAAACAAATTATGTCCTCATTTAATGAAAAAAAGTTGTATGCTTACATTTTCATAGAACTTTTAAGCATTATTGTAATTATTATTTTTAATTGGTTATTTTATTACTCTTTTTCAACTGCTGTGGTTATATAGTGTCTGAATAAGATAGTGATAATGAGAGTGAAATGAGTCCAGGGTCCAGCAACAAAAGTTATCCAGCTGTTCTTAATTGGTTGCTAACCACTTATTATTATTATTATTATTATTATTATTATTATTATTATTATTATTATTATTATTATTATTATTATTATTGTCTTAGGGGAGGCCGAGACGTAGATGGGAAGATAATATCAAAATGGACTTGAGGGAGATGGGATATGAGGGTAGAGACGGATTAAACTTGCTCAGGATAGGGGCCCTCCCTATGTGAGGGTGGCAAGGAACTTCCGGGTTCCCTAAAAGAAGAAGAAGAAGAAGAAGAAGCAGCAGCAGCAATTATTATTATTATTACTACATATATTATTACTGGTATTATTTCGTTTGCGGCACTCCATTAACTGCTCTGTGGATCTCCAAGAGGCAGTGAGAATCACTGTGCTAGAAGACACGTTACAATATTTGCTGGTAAGAAGAACTTCTTCAAAGGGATAGTGACAAAGATGTAACGATGGAGAATTAGTGGACTCATAACTCAGGGAATGGAAATATCCTAAGAAATCTTATATTATTATGATATACCGAAGTACATACGATATTTCCGTGCAGATATTTTGCGTCATCATATGATGAAAGATGAGTGGAACAGAGAAAAATTCTCTCCAGCACCGGGATTTGAACCCGGGTTTTCAGCTCTACATGCTGACGCTCTATCCACTAAGCCACACCGGATTCCCATCCCGATGTCGAATCGAATTCTCTCAGTTTAAGCTCCACCTCTTAGGTTCCCTCTAGTGGCCTACCCTCATGCACTGCGTCATAGTCAGTGGCACAATGTCCACACATGTGCAGAGGTGCATTCGTTATGAGTGACTAAGTGGTCGGGAACTTAAACTGAGAGGATTCGATCCGACATCGGGATGGGAATCTAGTGTGGCTTAGTGGATAGAGCATCAGCACGTAGAGCTGAAAACCTGGGTTCAAATCCTGGTGCCAGAGAGAATTTTTCTCTGTTCCACTCATCTTTCATCATATGATGACGCAGAATATCTGCACGGAAATATCATAGGTACTTCGGTACATCGTAATAATATATGATATGCGAGACGGCACTTATTCCATCGGATCCCGGCCACTTAGTCACTCGTAACGAGTGCACCTCTGCACATGTGTAGACATTGTGCCACTGTCATACATCTAAAATGCAGCACATGAGGGTAGGCCACTAGAGAGAACCCAAGAGGTGGAACTTAAACTGAGAGGATTCGATGTGACATCGGGATGGGATTCTGGTGTGGATTAATGGATAGAGCATCAGCACATAGAGCTGAAAACCCGGGTTCAAATCCCGGTGCCGGAGACAATTTTTCTCTGTTCCACTCATCTTTCATCCTAAGAAATCTTGCTTCAACACAATCATTGGTTTTGTTGAAATAAAATCTGGGTTTCAGCTGTGGAAAATTCTGTTCAGGTAATGATATGCAATTAAATGTTAAATACTTACGGGTTTCCAAACAAGATTTGTGACCGAGAGTTTGCAAAGTAAACAATCAGGAATGACAACAACAGTGCTACAATTCCAAGTGACAAAGTCAGGTTCTCGTGACTCCTTGATGGCTTCAGAAACATTCTGACTGAAAACTCCCGCCACACTGATTCAGTCCAAGTTGGGTAACTGCCAGAAGCCCAGTTGTAGTCTGTAACATGAACCCACAGATCACTCGTCACTAATTATTCTGGTATACTAAAGCTTAAATTAGTTATTTTTTTAGTGTGTCTGTATTGTCTACAACAGTATTTCTCAAATGTTTTGGAAGAAATGCTTACATATGATTTTCAATATTTCTACAAGTTACCAGTACTACTGAGCTCTTATAACACACTTTTTAAATTACTCCTTAAAAATTCTTACATAAATGCTTTGGTATTTATTTCACTAAAATCTGACAGAAGCACAAAAGTGGCACTGATACGCAAAAGCTCAACTCCACCTACAGAGGTACCAAAATTATGAAGAGGATGTATTCCTGCAATGTATTGTTGCCATTGATGGACGAGACGGAGGCACAGGCATACGAGCCTGAATTAAAGCGTCAGTCCACAGTATAGAGAACATACAGTAAAGACACCTAAGCCATTTCGTGGGAACAAATTCTGAGTGTGCATGTCACGAAACCGGGTGTATTATCTGGAACCTCCACCAGATGGATCTCCATTACGACAGGGCTGGCATAATTTAATATTAACTGAAAACATTCCTTACTCATCTTTTAATAATTTTAAAGACATGAGGCATAGGAATGGCAATACAACTATAATAATAATTACTTCCGTATGCAATCATCATGAAAATATTCACTAATTGACGCTAACATTCGAGTCATTGTTTGAGGCTTAAGTTGGTAAAATTGATCCAATTACAACATAATACATCATGGCGTTCGTTGCGGTGAAGTGCAAACATAAATGTCAAAAATGGATATAAGTATTTTGACTTCCTAGCGACATAATATTAATGATAGATAATATACATGCAAGATTATTCGTATTACTGACCAATAAAATAAATAAATAAATATTTTACTAATATTTTAATAGTGGTTTGATACAAGCGACATAGTTGGATTCATTGAGAACTAGACCTTACTGAGCTTGAATTTAGTACCAACAACATCAAAGGTGCCGACAAGAGTTGTCCCTACTGATTCTTCTTATACTGTGGTCAGTCTAATGAAAGGCACCACAAAAGATTACCATGTCCAAAAAATAAGTGCGATATGAACCCTCTAGGATGAAAGATATGCTAATAGTGGCATACGACAGTGTAGGGTTATCATTAACCATGTCGTACCTCAAGACCAAAATGACAATGCAGTGTATTACCAACATTTTCTCGAACACAACCTACGTCCAGCTATGTGGCGCAAACGTCCACATTTCCTGAGAAACAATCCACCTTTTATCTTGCATAATAATGCTCGTCATGTTGCAAGAGCAGTGGTTGAATTGTTAGAGATGGGATTGGGAAGTATTGGAACATCCTTCGAATTCCCCTGACATGAGTCCTTGTGACTACGACTTGTTTCCAAGGTTGAAAGAACCACTTGGAGACAAAAGGTTTCCAGATATTGCATCAGTGCTTCATGCAGTAGTGCAGTCCATTCAAGAGATCAACAGAAACAACCTCACTAATGGCATTCAGCGGTTACCATGGATTTGGCAAAAGATACAGGAACACGTTGGTGATTATATTGAAGGGATGTAAATGTATTTTCCATGTAAGTTCAATAATATGTTCGTACTATGTTGCCACTACTTTATTTACAACCCTAGTATATTTCTAAATTCGTAACAAAGGTAAAAACATGTTATAATGATAACCTTTCCTACAAGTGATCAATGAACAACTGTCATCAACTCAAGGAGTGACTGCAAGTAGTCTTTAAAAATAACCTTCCCATTAAGTTGACCTGAACTTGTCAGTGTTTATTCTACAAGCCAGTGATTAACAATTTGTGGACTTTCATCCTTTAATTAAAGAAATGCAATGTGTTACTCATATATTATTTTTAATAAATAATTATTTTACAATGCAAATCACTTTCATATACCTTAAGTTCCACATGTAATCTGAAAATCACGAACATACTAAGATTAACCTGGTTTGCAGGGGCACACACACCTGGTATAACAAAGGCTGGACTGATGGCCAGGGAGTAGTTCATGGTAGTTTTTATGCAGCCTCCACTGGAGTTTGATACTTCAAAAGTATTGTTCATCCAGAAATACTGGTACACCTGTTAAAAGTCAATACAGACTTAGAACTGCATGAAGTTCAACAAATTGTCATACAAATGTTCGATACTGCTAAGTACTGATAGTATAAATGTATCAAGAGTAATACTCCCACATACATACAGTAATGTCTTACATGTAGTTCTGCTGTTTTGACACTATTATTTCATTTCTAATCAAATCAGGAGATTTCATCTCATCATACATTAAGTTAAAAATAATTTAATCTAAAAGCAAGTCAACTACATATTAAAATATATTCTCTGTACATTCTAGATTAAAGAATATACATATTGTACTAAATTCAGCCCTGTACCAGGTGTTTCAAAATGAATATCGGAGTTTTAAGGCTTTGTAGTATTTATTACATTTAATGTATAATTATAAATAACACACCAAATGAAAGCGCAACTCAAACAGTTTTGCTACAAGTGCTCAATGTGAGTACCATTCGTCACACGGCACACATCGAGTCGATAAGCGAGTTCTTCCCTAACCTTGATCAGTGTGTCTGGAGTAATTGTTGCAACAACTGCTTCAATTCTTGTCTTAAGTCTGGTAGGTCAGCTGGTACCAGACGTACATACACACGATCCTTTATGAATCCCCAAAGATAAAAATTGCATAGCGTAAGATCTGGAGAAAGCGGGGACCATGAGAAACAAGCTCAGTCATTTGGCCCCTTACGGCCAATCCAGCGGTCGGATACAACATCGTTTAACATTTACAATGTCTATGTGGAGAATTTTAAGGAGATGCATATGGAAGTACGTCTTCATATGCATCTCCTTAAAATTCTCCACACAGACGTCGCTGGAAATGATAATTTACGACTAGCCTTCAGAATAGGTTTCTTGGGGCTACGCATGAAAGACTCACTCGTTCAACATGCTTTCTAACGGCAGACAGAGGAAAAGTGCATGCGCATACAAAACTGTTTGAGTTGCTCTTTCATTTCATGTATTATTTATAATTAATTGATGAACTAGTGGACTTACTCGTGTTAAATATGAAATATCTGTCCGGCTTACAGCTGTTTCAGTGCTTCACGCACCATCATCAGAGCCTACTAGATCGCGGCGTCATCTCGAACTTCTCTGCCTGTTAGGAGGGTGTGTTTTGTTGTTGGAAGGTGTTGAATTGTGGAGTCGAATAGTGTGTGTGTACTGAAATTGATCTATGTGTTGAGGATTTGATCAGGGTGTGTTTAGTGTGTTTGTATATTTCATATTGTTCCAGTGTGTTGAGTTTTTGGTTCTTGGGTTTTGTGTGTGTAGGATTTCCATGTCCGTATTTATGTTATTGTATGTATGGTTAGTATTGGTTATGTGATCGGCGTATGTAGATGTATTGTGTCCTCTGGTTATAGCTTTAATGTGTTCTTTGTAGCATGTTTGGAATGATCTGCCTGTCATATTTAACACGAGTAAGTCCACTAGTTCATCAATTAATTATATTCAAGTGTTAAAAGTGGTGTACGCAAGATTCAAAATGGAGTATTATTTATAATTGTATGTTAAATGTAATAAATACTACAAAGCCTTAAAACCCCGATATTCATTTCGAAACATGGTGTATTACATGGCAATGGTCAGATTAGAACTCCTGGCCAATGAAGAAAATTAAAATAATCTGCTGCTCAGTTTTTAAATACCAGACATAAACAATGTACTCCTGTAAAATAACCACAATTTCTGTACGAATCAGTATTTCATGAAACAAATGCATAATAGTCATTAAAATATAGTAAAATTTACCGAAGTGGTCACCTCTACTCTGCAGTCACTGCAGTATTTTTTTTTTTTATTTTAGTAGGTTATTTTACGATGCCGTATCAACATATAGGTTATTTAGCGTCTGAATGAGATGAAGGTGATAATGCCGGTAAAATGAGTCCGGGGTCCAACACCGAAAGTTACCCAGCATTTGCTCATATTGGGTTGAGGGAAAACCCCGGAAAAAACCTCAACCAGGTAACTTGCCCCGACCGGGAATCGAACCCGGGCCACCTGGTTTCACGGCTATACGCGCTAACCGTTACTCCACAGGTGTGGACTCACTGCAGTAAATGGCCACTTTTTCATCTGGAGCTTTTTTAGTCAGTTATTTAATATTGGATATGTTGTTGTTGTTTTCTAATGCCAGGTGTTTGACAATAAAGTCATTTGACCTCTTGCACTCCAATATTTTTCAAAGATATTATCATGACCAGCCAATGAAGCACAGATTATGATGTAGGCCTATTATTTAGCAACAATGAAAATAATGATGGCATGATGATATTTGGAGAGATGATACCGAGGATTCGCCATGGGATAATCTGTTATTTGCCTTACAGATGGAGAAAGTCCCAGAAAAAACGCAATCAGGCAATCAGCCCATGTGGGAATCGAATTAGCTGCTTGAGCTATGCCAGTGGCTGGAAATGATTTAGTTCCCCATGTCTGGCTACATATTCCCTCACTTTAGCGATCATTTTTGACCACAGTAACAGATAGACAACTTTTATAAATTCATATCTACCTAACAGCTGGCTATAAACTGTTCTGAATGCTGTATTTTCTCTATCCATAATTAAATCAAATAAGTCCTTTTGCTTCAAATTATAGATGTTAAAATTATTTCTAAGATATGCAAGTGAATTTGAGATGGTTAGGCTGGGTTACTGCTACCATTTATGGTACCTCACTGATTTATGGAACTGTGGCTTGAAGCTCTGTTTGCCACATGCACATAAGAATATCAAATGTACCTAAATTTTTATTAATATTATTATTCCGTGATAATGAGTGGCACAACATAACTCAAGAAATTGACACAGCGCTCCTTGATTAAAAAAATATTGTCATTTGTAAAGTGTACAAACTATGTAGGCTTTCTGTGTTGGAAAATGAAGAAATATGAGACTAAAATATAGAAATATGTTATGAAACAGACAACACTATCTTAAACAAAGTGTTTAAAATGTTTTATAATGTATCATTATTATTTTAACTTAAATAAGTTGTGAATACATATTATATATGAGTTACATTACAATAAAGTTAATCATGTGGTAACATAAAAAAAGTTTCCAAACTGCAATCACCTGAACTTTGTATACTTGTAAAATATGGAAGTTTCTGAGACAATCAGCAGTTTCACTGTTAGATTCCATGAAGTAGACAAATTTCAAAAGTCACATGTTCAAAATATGGTAAATCTAAGAGGTGACTGTTGCAGCCAGTCAAACAGAATGGAACCATTCATAAACACAATAAGGGGACACTCAACTATATTTTGGAACTTTTTTCCTATTTGACCAATCTTTTTCAAATTTGGAGAAAAAGTTTAATATACACATGGAAAGTAACATGCAAAATCTGAGCTCATTAGATCCAATACTTTTCAAAATAAAAAATATTTCAATTTTTAATCAATCATTAATTGAAATATCACTTTTAATTATCATTTTTTATTTTTTGGCTTTGTGCATTTGACTGTGACTTCTCAATGAATAGGGGAAGAATTCTGCGTATTGATTTAGTTCTGTCATGTAAATTAGTGTAGAAATTTAATTTTTCATTTCTATGACACTTTTTCTGCAATTTTTAAGTTGAGTGTCCCCTTAAGAGGTTACAATCTTGTCTTTGAGTAGGAAGAGGAGGAGGAGGAGGAGAAGTAGGTATTTTACGACATTGTATCAACATCTTAGATTATTTAGCGTCTGAATGAGATGAAGGTGATAATGCTGGTGAAATGAGTCCGGGATTCAGCACCGGAAGTTACCCAGCATTTGCTCAAATTGGGTTGAGGGAAAACTCCAGAAAAAACCTCAACCAAATAACTTGCCCCGACCGGGGCAAGTTTCGTGGCCAGACGTGCTAACCGTTACTCCACTCTTGTCTTTGATAATCACTGTTTTTTTAATAGGTTAGTTTACACTTTATCAACTACTATAGTAACCTACCATCTGAATGAGATGAAGATGATAATGCCAGCGAAATGAGTCCAGGGTCCAGAGCTGAAAGTTACCTAGCATTTACTCTTAACAGGTTTAGGGAAAACCTTGGAATAAACCTCAACCAGGTAGCTTGTCCCAACCAGGATTTGAACCTGGGTCACTTGTTTCATGGTCAGGCATGCTAACATAATCACTGTTACTGCTGATATTCATTACACTACGAGGAAGAGTCAAAAAGTAACCTTAATAATTGTTTTATTAATTGAATATGTACAACAAGACTACAAACACTTCATCACTTTTCAACATAGTATAACAGGAACACTTGCATTGAACGTAGTGGAGATTATGTTGAAAAGTAATGAAGTATTTGTAGTCTTATTGTACATATTTAATTAATAAAATAATTATTAAAGTTACTTTTTTGACTCGTATAACAGACTATACAAATGTATGTGTTTTGTCAACAAGTGTAATCTTAAGAAACAGTATTTTTATATGGTTATATTTACTGCAACAGGGTCATAGTTTACACAGAAATTCAGAACAGAAAACTTCGTCGGCAAAGGGGAACCACTCATCTTGTATTACTTGGAAAAAGGAACCAGTAACTTGAAACAAAATAAAATATTACATTCTCTGAAGAAAATTATTTCCAGAAATATAATGCAGAAAATATTAAACAATTTACACTCACAGATTCACCAAACCTTCCAAGTATAAATATTTAATATTACTTTTCAAATAACTATTTATCTTCTCATGGCATTAATTACTGGTAATTGAGGATGCACTCTTTAGTGCACTGTGTCTAATTTAGGGACATTTAATGTGAGCTCTTGCTCATTCATTGTATCAATATCAATGGCAAGATAAAAAGAACAAGCAATAACATATTTCAGGATAAAAACAATTACCCTATCATCAGGATCATTGTGACAATTATCTTTGGTGCGGTTCACTGTCTGGTTCACCAGAAGAGCTAGTGTATGTCCTGTCAGGCTGATGACATCACTGGCCCACACGTTCACACCCACATACATAGATGCAGGCTTAGTGTCTACTATATTTTGCTTGTTTGCAGCAGCACGAAACACAGGACAATCCTTGGTATCCAAGTAACAATGAAGCAGCTTGTCCACCTGCAAACAAGCAAAGCATGGCCCAAAACTGACGAATTTAATATTAGGTAAATTAAATAATACAGAGTGATTCATATAAAACTAACGATTTTATTTATTTATTTATTCATTCATTCAGTCACTGATTTATTTATTGTTTTATTTATTTATTATTTAAGTATTTATTTATTTGAATAGGAGTTTCATTCATTTGTCATGATATGGCGTAGCTGTTGAGGAATTTTTTATCTGTTTCCTCCATATTGTCTTAGTCACTGAGAAGATGCAGTGCATACTACAGCAATGGCTGCTGCTTGTTAAAAATTACTGGATAACAAACCAATCACAGTGACACAAAGGGTATACTATAGAAAATCTGATATTCACAATCTTCCCAAGAGGAACACAGAATACAATACTGATGTTGGTACGCAAGTTGCAAAAAATTGGACCTCTTGTGCATGAAACCAACAAGCACTGTGTGCCTGCATTGACAATAATTGCTGTGGACATCCTGGTACAACATCCTGGTGCAACTGGCATCAAGGTGTCTGTTGCAGGAGAGCAGGTACTTGTACTTAATATGTCAAAGAGCTGCAAAAAAGACTAATCTAAAGCTGTATAGGGTGATGGCTGTTCATCAGCTGCTGAAGCCAGATGAGGCAAAAAGAGTGGAATATTGTTGTTGGTCCAAAACATTCATGTTCAAAATTCTCACATGGTTCATAGACAATGCATGGTTCTACTTGTGTGGCTACATGAACTCTCAAAACACATGCATTTGGGTTGTATACAGGGTGAGTTTTAAGTCCATCGACAAACTTCAGGGGGTGATTCCTGACTGAAAATGGAGCACAAAAGTCCATATCACCTTGTGTCCGGAAATGCATAGTTTCCACGGTAGATGGCACTGACGACATTCTCTCATAACTTGTAGTGTGCATTTTGTGTGTTGCAGATAGTGTGATTTAAACAAGATAGAAGCACAATGGTCCGGTATTCATTCCAGGAACAAGCCAAGATGGTGTTCATGTATCACCAAGCAGGTGATGTTATGTGATGTGGGTGGTGCTGTCTGTCAGGGTACATAGCTCGGTACATTTGTGCTGCCTCTCGACTGTTTCCACCTGCTTGGCCATACATGAACACCATCTCGGCTTGTTCCTGGAATGAATACCGGACCATTGTGCTCCTACGTTGCTTAAATCACACTATCTGCAACACACAAAACGCACACTGCAAGTATGAGAGAATTGAAATGGAGCTTCCGGGCTAAGATGCCGTGGTCTACTGGTGTAGGTATTCCCAGACGTTTCGTCTAATACTGCGGCAGACATCTTCAGTGGTTAGGTATCCTAGGTCGAAGTCTTCTGCTAGGGGTACCTGTGGCAACTGATACCCTGACTGGTTGCCTGTCCTTATTTATAGAGCCGGAGATTGGCCTTGGTGTTCCGTTGTCGAATATACATATTGTACTAAACAGAACACTAAGGCCAATCCCCGGCTCTATAAATAAAGACAGGCAACCAGTCAGGGTATCAGTTGCCACAGGTACCCTAGCAGAAGACTTCGACCTAGGATACCTAACCACTGAAGATGTCTGCCCCAGTAATAGACGAAACATCTGGGAATATCTACACCAGTAGACCATGGCATCTTAGCCCAGAAGCTCCATTTCAACTAGACACTGGTTGTGAAAGCCTACATGCTAAAATTATGAGAGAATGTCGTCAGTGCCATTTACCGTGGAAACTATGCACTTTCAGACACAAGGTGATATGAACTTTTGTGCTCCATTTTCAGTCAGGAATCACCCCCTGAAGTTTGTCGGTGGACTTAAAACTCACCCTTTATATCCACACACCATTAATGAAATGCCTATGCACCAGTGAAAGTCAGAATTGAGTGTGCAAAATCTGCAGAGGAAATAGTGGGTCCAAAATTTCTCAGTGGGACTGTCAACACCGCAGAGTATCAATGTATTTTCATAGAATTTATTGAGCAACTGAACTATACTGAGCTATGTCAAGGGCACTTTCAAGGATGGTGCCACTTGGCATACATTAAATGGGCCCATGATGCTGATCCAAAGTTTCTTTGATGACTGAATTATTTCCAAGAACTTCTGGCCACAGAAATCATAGGCTTCACTTCACCAGAATTTTTTTCTCTGGATTAACTGAAGAGAATAGTTTACACTACATATCCTCGAATATTGGGCAATTTGAAGGAGAACATTACAAAATAGATCAACAGTATTAACAACACAATGCTCAAATGAATGGCCAGGAATATGGACTGATGTGTTCAGCTATGCCCTGACAGAGGGAGAATATTTCAGCATTTAATGTAATCTCCCAGAGATATTCTACATTTTAAATTGAGTATGTACATCGTTACTAGCACCATTTTTGTTTAAATAAATAAGAAAAAAAACATCAGTTTCATATGAATCGTCCAGTACAAGACAGAAGAAGTTGTGCTTGAAAGCTAGTTCTGGACTCAAGCATTATAGGTTCAAACCCAGCCAAAGATAATTCTGGGATGAAAAGAAATATATTTAAGCACAGCTTTGTTTGCAAGGGAAATAAATCTGGAGTTCCTATGTCACACGAAATTTGTGAAATATAAAAGGGTCTCACAAAAATCGACTGAATAATGTCACATATTCATATACAAAAAACTCTACCAGATGATATCTCGTGTCTTAAAATATAAAAGAAATGAAAACTGTCTAAATCTAAGCTGACTTAAGGTTGACCCCGATGTAAACAAAAGCATGTATACCTACTTACTTATCACTGGCAGATTAATTTCTCACAACTCTATAGCATTGCAATTTGAAATATAGTCCTGGATTAGAAAAAAGATTTAAATTGAATCTTTCGTTTTTATTTACATCTAAGTACTTTATAATGGGAAGCTGAATACAAATATTAATGAAAATCGCCAGAAGGATTATAGATATAACTGATTTAATTACGATTATTAGCAGCCATCACCTCTGAGGAATATCTGCTGCACCAACACTATATATATATATATATATATAAATATATATATATATATATATTTGTACCAAGAAACTGATCAGAAAGAGGAAAAAGAATTGGCTGGGTCACTGGCTGAGAAGAAACTGCCTAGTGAAGCAGGCACTGGAAGAAATGATGAATGACAGAAGAGTTTGGGGGAGAAGAAGATATCTAAATTATGGTTTATTTAACAATGCTCACAACTGCAGAGGTTATATCAGCATCGCCGGTGTGCTGGAATGTTGTCCTGTAGGAGTTATTTTACATGCCAGTAAATCGACTGACAAGAGCCTATCGCATTTAAACACACTTACATGCCATCGACCTGGACTGGATTGAACCCACAACCTCGAGCATAGAAGGCTAGCACTATACCAACTATGCTACTGAGGCGACTAAGAAGCTATCAGATGATAAACAACATTAAAATATATGGATCACATGCAGAGACAAAGAGGAAGCCAGAAAATAGGAAAGATTGGAGAAGGCAGTGTTTGTAGTGAAAAACCTGCTCTTGGGCAAAACACTATGAATCAATGTACCGAGAATAATATTAGTCTTTGATGGTAATTTGTGGCTGTGACATGACTGTGGCCCTAATGTTGTGAAACATACGAAAGGAAACCTTCTGAAAAACCATGAAAAATTATTATTCTAAATGTGTTTTATCAATTGTGTGTGAAGCATCTTGTGTTGCCTGTAAGGGAAATTGTGAAGCTAATGCCAGGAGTAACTGGTGTGTCGACAAGCATTTGTAGTACTGTAAAGAAATTTCAAAATAAAAAAGTACCAACTTCGGGAAAGAAAACGTGAAAAACATGTTTCTGTAAAAACAATTGTGTTAAGTCTACAATACACAGGAAAATGCATCAATTAATTTTCGACAATGAACAACCTGCAATAAAATATTTTAGTTGCTGTGAATATAATCCAGAATTACAAAATTTCAAAAGAAGTAGTTTTCAAACCCTTTTAAGTGAAACTGGATTTACATTCATGAGAAGTAGACAAACTGTATTTTTTGACAGAGATGATATTTTAATATGACAGAGGATTTATTTGAAAAAAAAAAATCGCTCGTTTACAGGAATGAGGGTCGAAAAATACATTATTTAGATGAAACGTGGATTAATGAAGGTCATACAACCTCTCAAGTGTGTACTGACACACCAGTGCAACAAGGCAAGCATTTCTATCTGGGTTAAATAATACAAGCGGGAAAGTTAAAAGATTAATACTTCATATAGGAAGTGATTATTATTTCTTGAGTTATAGTTTTCTGATTTTGAAGTCTAAAATAAATGGTGATCATCATGACGAAATGACAGGGAATGTATTCAACATCTAGATTTAGAAAATTTCTTTTTAAGTTACATTCAAACGGCATTATTGTTGAGAAGAATTCACTGTATCATAGTGTGAAAATTGAAAGAATCCCAAACAGTTCGTGGAATAAACAAATCATTGTAACCTGGTTAAAAAACAAGAACAGAAAAATTGATGCATCTAAAGTAAAAGTTGAATCCATTACTTTCATACATGTTTGAACCCATGAACCTTGAGTTTAATGGACATCATGGGATCTGCCAGACAATCATAATAATCCAAGGCGATTGGCTCTTGTATGTTACTTGCTTTTGAAAATGAGTACTGTACAGTGTGTCTATAAAAAATGTTAACACTTATATGGATAGTGATTTACACTCACATGCATTAACTTCAAAATTTATCCACTTGTTTACCATCGTGTTCAACATATGTAAAGAACTTTTCTCATGTGGTATTCAGAGCTTGGATGGACATTTCTTGAGAAATTGTTGCAATTACATCTGTTATTCTCTCTTGCAGATCATCAACATTATGTGGCATATACACAGTCTTTCAGCATGCTCCATAACCAAAAACGCAGGGAGTCACAGTCTTTCAGCATGCTCCATAACCAAAAACGCAGGGAATAAGATCTGGTGAACGTGATGGCCATTGCATTGGTCCTCCTCCACCAATCCATCTTCGTTGAAATGTTACATTAAGATATATTCAGATATCCCAAGCAAAGTGTGGTGGACCACCATCCAAGATATTCCATACAGTTGAACTGGAGAGACCAAATTCTGCACTGCATCATCTTGTTGATTTGCTTGGATTATGTAAGAAGTCTTTTGTAGAGCAACTTAAGCCAGTTTCAATGAACTTGTCACAAATGCAGTAAATGGTTAAACCAAATGGTGAATCACTGTTGAAGTAGGCTTCATATTTTTTGCGAACCATATTGGAGGTCCATAATCTTTCGTCTTTGCTCCAACAAATGAAAACAAATTCATTGTAACCGTGGAAATACCATGACCAACCTTATTTTGAAGAAATGAAAATATGTTGCTCCCAAAGTCCTGTGCATAATCATATAAACATAAACTGAATCACTAACCACATAAGTGTTAACATTTTTAAAGCTACAGTGTATATATGAGCAGCACCCATCATTCTGCTTAAGAACAGTTGCTGTCAAGTCAATACTCACCATTTTAGGATCTGCCAGATCTTGCACAGGTACTTCTTCAGGTTTGATATCATTCATCAACACGTACAGGGTCTGAGCCAATGTTTGAGACAATTTGGCAATCAGCACTTGAATTGAGTCCACACTTGGGTCACTGCCATTCATGTAATTGTACTTCAATTCCAGGCTATCATCCATTATACTGTGGTAGTACCTGCAAGCAACCCAGATTCAGATTTCAATTCAGGTTATATTTAGAGTGAAATGTAAATCTGTATACATGACAGCCAATTGACTTTTTGTATGTCTACACCTGCATATACCTAACATTATTCCATATCTGCAAGTTTTTTACTTTAAAATCCATAATGACTCTGTATTAATTGTGAGATTACAGCATTTCGAACCCAAGTACAGACCAAGAGTCCAAAACTCATAAGATAGTTGATAACTAGTATGTCTTTTCATCTGTAAAATTCTTAAAACAATTCTCTTACTTTTATACGTAACTAATCCATAACATTTCATCACTTTACTAACACTGAAGGTTCACCAACTTTATATACTTTCTGAAAATATGGTGACCAAAGCATAATATTTCACATCCATTAGATAGATATCTTTGACTTTCAGATCCTGCCACTGTAACAGTGAAATTAACTGAATAAATAAACTATGCAGTACCAATGAATACCAACGCTAATTTATTGCAGATAAAGTAAATAAGGATCTAAGTGCCATTTCCATACTTTCGAGGAAAATGTTGAAACTATCAGCACACACACATACCACCACTGATGAATGCCTAATGAACGAATGAAGGAACGAGTCTGGACTTGCTTATAATGTTATAGGGCTCGGTATACGAATTGTTGATTTTTTTTTTTTAACTAATGGCACTTGACTTGCATTATTCACCCAAGTATTCCCATCTGGTAAGTGACGCCAGAAACAGAAGGCATTGCTGTTGGTGTATGATGATGATGATGATGATGATGATGATGATGATGATGAATGATTAATGGAGCAATGGTGGAATGCCAGTAGAAGAAATGGGAGTATCCCGCAAAAATCTGAACCAAACACAGTCTTTGTGCACCAAAAATTCCAATTAGATTTGCCAGATTTAGCCATTAAGGAGATGACTTATTTCTAGTACGTTTAAATGTAAAACTCTGATTTGTGTTAAAATCACTTTAAAGTTCATAATATAGTACATTCTGAATATATAACTGTTTTTATGGGATGAACTGAATTTCTAGTTTAGAATAAAGATATCGCGATGGAATATTCCTCAAGAAACTGCAGATTTTTTGGCCGCTAATTATAGGAAGAAAATGACCAAAATTAGCCAAAACCCAGTA